>NC_090237.1:31988845-32048845 GCF_024489055.1 Chanodichthys erythropterus
CTCTGAACCACTGATTCAAAGTAAAAGATTGGTAAAGCTTCATGAAGCAGTGTTTTGAAATTGCCCATCACTAAATGTTGTTGAATAAAGTTGTTATTTTGTTTTTTTGGTGCACAAAAAAGTATTTGCGTCACTTCATAACATTAAGGTTTAACCACTGTAGTCACATGAACTGTTTCAATCTTCAGTAGCTTTTTGGGCATCTGAAAGTGTAAATTGTCTTGCTGGCAATGGAGACCTCACTGAGCCATTGGATTTAATCAAAATATCTTAATTTGTGTTCTGAAGATGAACAAAGGTCTTACGTCTGTGGAACAACATGAGGGTGAGTAATTAATGACAGAATTTTCATTTTTGGATGAATAAACTCTTTAAAGTCGCATTCCCCACTGTGACATATATCAGAGTAAAACAGCTTCTCGAACAAGAACAAATGTAAGGTGGTACTTTATTTTGTCTGTTGGAGAATTGATTGGATGATTGTGGTTTGCTATTGCTGTGATGTCATGTGATTGACAGGTTGATCCCGCCTTCGCACCAGTAAACAGATCATCAGAGAAGAGAAAAGATGAGCTGCAAGAGGGAGGGTAAGATATTTTGATTAAAGATTATGAAGGTAATCAAAGATTTATTACAAACAATATCTTACTCCTTTAGGGAACCATTTAAGGCTTTATAGGTGTCATGAAAGCATGCATCCATCCTGGGGTGTAGCAGCCATTAAACCTGATATTTAAAATTTATAAACTGACACATTCTGCAGAACATGTGTTTATCGCTGACACTTTACTAGAGTGTTTGCCAGATGCTGAAAATTTCAAAAATTGAAAAAGCATACCTCAAGTCTCTCTGATATTCTGTATCTCATTGCCCACTCCCATAGTTCTTTCCTTCCTAATATCCGTTAAGTACCTTAGTGTACCTTTGTCTTTTTGTCAGATTTTAACATATTTTTTTGCTTCATATCAAAGTTTGTAATGTTGTAATTCATCTTGTAGCTGGTTGATTTGATTCTTGGTGTTTTTAGAATTCCTATGGGAAAAATTGATGGAAAAATACTCTTTTGAAACAAAGGCTGCTGAAAAAGTGGGCAGACACTGTTACACTCTATAATAGTCCAACAGCACTGTGACTAGTTTACTAGTTTGTATCACTACGTTTCTGTTTGTGCATTTCAGACAGACAGTTTGTGGTGAGGATTTTCCAATGTCTCTTTCTGCATATGGTACATCATCACAGCAGTAGGTGAGTGATTCAATTAATTGATTCATTCAAAAGGACTGATTCTTTCAGCAATGAGAGAGTCATTGAATCATTCACTCAACTGTTTAATTTAAAACACTAATTCGTTCAGGAACAAAACAATTGACAGTTTTTATGAGTGAGTCACTGAATCATTTACTCAATCAATTTGCAAAACAATTCTGATTTGACTTTAACTTCTTTTGAATTATTTACATTAGCAGAACAAAATACATGTTAACTAGCAATATTGTGTCAAAAACGTAAAAGGTTGGTCACAAGTGTAGTTTACCATTGCTCTATGAAATTTCGTAAATTAAATCCAGTCATTTCAATAGGAATCCGCATAATTAGGAGTTTAGGTGTGGTCACATTTACCATTGTTCAGTGAAATCAAGTCATTCAATAGGGCGTAAGTGAAGGCGAAAGGTTTCAAAATACACATTTCGTAACAGGTTCAAGTTAGTCATGGAAATTCACTGTGTCAAAAAACTGCTTGGTTTGAAAGTGACTTTTGTGTTAACTATGCTTCTTACATCACTACACTATTGATAACAGACAATGGACCTGTTTTCCTTGTGAAATTTTTTGTAAGAGTGAAAAAGTTCCCTACACAGACTTTCTGTGATTTTTAGTTGCCGTGAGAATTTGCTGCATTTACCAACAGAAAGCTGCTTGTTTGTAAAGTGTGAGAGGTGCTTCATCCATAGATACACTACACTGTAAAACTCAATAAGTTCAGAATACTCAAAACATTTGAGGAAACTTATTACCTCAAAACATTTAAGTTAACTAACTTATTTTTTTTAAGTTAGTAGAACTTAATTTTTTTGTGACAAGTGGGGCGGGGCCGAGAGCCATGGAAGTGGAGCAATGCTAGTGTGGTGCACAGGTGTCTCTCATTAACAATCACATCACTGGCATTCCTTCGCTCCCACAGTTCTCAGCCTCGCCCTACTCAAGTACATATAGTTAATTTACATAAACATCACATTCAAGTCTTGGTTAAATGTTAGTTAGCAAAAAACACATGCTATTATAATTATCAAAGAGACTGTCAATATATACTTGCATGTATATAATCAAACAACATACAGTATATGTGGTCTTAAAAGTTTTGCAGCCCATCCTCAACCTAACCACACGGTCTACTCTTCACCAGAATGGTAACCCTACAAAACTAACATAACAGAACCCCCTGTCAATCCCAACATAACAACATTAAACACTAACTTATGTCTCCCTATGTTAATCTTATGCAAAAACACACAAAATAACACTTTATTTCAACATTTAGACAGTCTGATGCAAAGCATGCTGGGAATTAGAAATCTGCTGCAACTAAAACAGTTTAGTTTACTTGAAATACGTCAGTGCTGTGAACTCAAAAGTAAAAGAAAGTTTTAAATACTCATAACTGTTAATTTAACTGAACTAATTTGTTTAATTTAAGTTTGTCCTACTCAAACGAATTAAGTATTTTGAGCATTAGGGTTTACAGTGATAGTTTGCCTGTGAAATTCTGCTCATCTGACCATACTTTAAGTTAGGGTTAGGGTTCTGAGCAACAGAAACCCAAAAATGAAAATTCTGTCATTAATTACTCACCCTCACGTCGTTCCAAACCCGTAGGACCTTTGTTAATCTTTGGAACACAAATTAGGATATTTTTGATGAAATTCAAGAGTTTTTTTTTTTTTTTTAATCACCCATAAAAAACAACCTAATTACTGTCATTCAAGGTCCAGAGAAGTAGTAAAGACATTGTTAAAACAGTGAACGTGACTACAGTGGTTCAACCTCCGTGTTATGAAGCACAAAAAAGTATTCTCGCCGCTTCGTAACATTAAGGTTGAACCACTGTAGTCACGTGGACTATTTTAATGATGTCTTTACTACTTTTCTGGACCTTGAATGTGGTAATTACATTGCTTTCTATGGGGGAGATCAAAAATATCTTCATTTGTGTTCAGAAGATGAACAAAGATCTTACAGGTTTGGAACGACATGAGTAATTTATGACAGAAATTTCATTTTAGGGTGAACTAACCCTTTAATTATATGTCATTAGCCCAGCTGGGTGTTTATTATCAGTTTATTAGCATCAGAAATCCCTTTCTCACATCTCTTTCACATGTCAGGGCTATTAATAGTAATGTGTTCAGTGAACCATTGCGTATAATGGCAGTAACAATATCAAACAGTCTTTTTGCTGTGTCTTCTCTGACTGCCAGTGGTGAGATGTCAAGCTGAGATAATGGAGGAGAGAAATGCTCTGTTCACTTGACCCCAATGTGTCATGCTGCGCACCTCAAACTTCCAACAAGCTCCAGCAATATCAATGGGAGAAAAAGATCTTTCACAGAAATGAGAGACACTTAGCACCAAAAGAACAGGATCTCTTAGAAGTGAGAATGAAAGAGACACAGAGGTTTCCTCAGTGTGTGTAAGGTATCATGGGTATTCTCATTATGGGAACAGATCACAGGAGCAGCTTCATGCTTCACTAATGAGTGAGCGAGTTCAGGGTATGAATTATAAACACCATGTGTATCATACAACTTTAGCTTTCTTTACCACCTGATATTAGGGTCATTTGGAAGATGTTTCACATTAAACAAGAAATCAAAATTCATTTTTTTTTTTATCGCTGCACATTATTTGAAGACTTTACAATCATTCGTCAAATGTAACAACTTACTCACACTGAACCATCTAATCAATTCCCGATGGATAAAATGTCCCAACCTACTTTTTTTTTCTTGAACTGTCAGATTATGGAAGTGGTTGCAAATGCCATTTAATATTGACTTTTAATATGCATCAGTATGCAAATGGTATGTACAACAATGTATATTCTGTATTAAAAATGGTTGTAGCTTGTGCTAATGAGCAGACACAAATCCTCACAAGAACTAATGCAGGTACATTTGTGGACTTAGATTTAATGTACTGTGGGCAATGTTTTCTATTACTTTGCGTAATCTTTTCAAGAGTTTCAGTGATGAGGCAATCCTGATTATTTTGGAATTTTGGCTAGCTAGACAAGGAATTGATTTACAAAGGTTTCAAAGCTTCAAAAGCGTGTTTCGAAAGTACCCATCACTACCAAACTGTGACAGTTGCCTTTGAAGACAGTTCTGGACCATATAGGCACGACTCTTTATACTTAGTGTTAGTTTTTCAATAGTAATGTCTTTTCTTTTTCCTTTTTTGTGCGACGGAGTACTTGAATTCATTACACCAAAGTTATTTGTGTCTTGTAAAGAGAAACATAACTTATACACCTTTAAAGACAGACCTACTTTGAGCTTTGAGGTGGTTAATCGATGGTATTTGCTTCTGCTGAAGCCATCAGTCCACATTATTTCAATTTAAAAAATATTAATAATAATAATCGTGTTTAACAGTAGATTTCATTGTAAAAAACTACATTACCCATTATGCTGTACAGAAAAGTTCACCAATCAGGAAGTCGAAAAAAGCAAAATGCAGCAAAAGAGTTCCTTTGAAGCACATGTGAATGTAATCAAGTCAATCTCTCTACACTCTCAAAATACTTCTCCACCATTTTTAATTTATGCTGTTCTCAGTGCTTCATGGGATTGTAGTTCTTTCTATAACTAAAGCCTTTCGTATTTTTGTCAGATGTTTTACAACTTTTTTGCTGTAAATCAAAGTTTGTAATGTTATGATTCACCTCTTAACTGATTTGCTTGGTTCATAAAATAACGCTTTAATGAAGATCTTTTTATCCAGATCTTTTTTTTTTTTTTTTTTTTGCCTAGCAATCATTGTATTGTAGATACAGTTATTTGAATTGCATAATCTAAAGCAGCTGTTTCTCTATTTTAATTTGATGCTTTGCATTCATGAGAACTTTAAACCCACATGCTAAAACAGTTATGGCTCTTAGGGGTGGGGATAGTTGTAACAGTTCATTAAAAAAATGTTACAACCAAACCCTTATGATGATTCAAATTGAAAAAAAAAAAAAAAATCGCATACCCTGTTTTTTGTTGCATTGAGGGATTATAAATATGTTTCCATCATAGTTTATGCGCATGTCTTCTTATCGCATAAAAACATTATCCACCTCAATTGAGCACATACGATTTTTTTCCCACATTTTTTAGAATTTATGCACATCTCCTCTTGACTACTCCTAACTTTTCACAGGTATAGGAACTGGTTTTAGCACTAAAATGCTTAATGAAATACTCGTAGACCAATAAATTAGGAGTCCTAAATTTAGGACTGACAAACCCATTAGTTTTAAAAATTTCTCCTAAATTGGCAAGTTGGGAGCTATTTTTAGCATTAAGATATTCTGTGAATACAGCCCCAGGAGTATATATATGGAAACATTAACACACATGCTGCATACTAATTTGCATATAAAGAATTAGTGTATCCCAGTGGTGCTCAGATGGCGGAGTTTGTCCAGTGGATCTGTGCATGCTTTTTTTTTTTTTTTTTTAAATAACATTAATAACAAACTTATGCGTTACGAAAGAGTTTTTGACGTTCTCTATTAATGTTTCTCTATCGACCTTTTTCTCATAATTTAATGACTTTATTCTCAACATTTTATCTCGACTTTTTACTCAAAATTTAACGACATTTTTCTCATAATTTAACAAATTTGTTCTCATAATTTAATGACTTTTTTCTCATAATTTAATGACTTTTAACGTTTTATCTCGACTTTTTTCTCAAAATTTCAACGAGTTTTTTTATTGTAATTTAACGAGTTTATTCTCAACATTTTATCTCGACTTTTTTCTCGAAATTTAACAAGTTTTTTCTCGTAATTTAATGAGTTTATTCTCAACATTTTATCTCGACTTTTTTCTCAAAATTTCAACGAGGTTTTTTTTATTGTAATTTAATGAGTTTATTCTCAACATTTTATCTCGACTTTTTTCTCGAAATTTAACAAGTTTTTTCCCGTAATTTAACGAGTTTATTCTCAACATTTTATCTCGACTTTTTTCTCGAAATTTAATGTTTTTTTTCTCGTAATTTAATGAGTTTATTCTCAACATTTTATCTAGACTTTTTTCTCGAAATTTAACAAGTTTTTTCCCGTAATTTAACGAGTTTATTCTCAACATTTTATCTCGACTTTTTTCTCGAAATTTAATGTTTTTTTCTCGAAATTTAACAAGTTTTTTCCCGTAATTTAACGAGTTTATTCTCAACATTTTATCTCAACTTTTTTCTCGAAATTTAATGTTTTTTTCTCGTAATTTAATGAGTTTATTCTCAACATTTTATCTCGACTTTTTTCTCGAAATTTAATGTTTTTTTTCTCGTAATTTAATGAGTTTATTCTCAACATTTTATCTCGACTTTTTTCTCAAAATTTAACGACATTTTTCTCATAATTTAACAAATTTGTTCTCATAATTTAACGACTTTTTTCTCGTAATTTAATTACTTTTTTCTCAACATTTTATCTCGTTTTTTTTCCTCAAAATTTAACACGTTTTTTTCCCGTAATTTAACAAGTTTATTCTCAACATTTTATCTCGACTTTTTTCTCGAAATTTAACGGGTTTTTTCTCGTAATTTAATGAGTTTATTCTCAACATTTTATCTCGACTTTTTTCTCGAAATTTAACAACTTTAATCTCGAGATGGTTTTATTTTTTTATTATTGCTTGACCCTAATCCTCTTCCGTAACTATCTTACTAAATACTCAAAAGTATGTATTTTCCCATTATAATTCCATTTGGTGCCACTATACTGTCGGTAAAATTACACACTTTACCTTTAATGTCCTTGTAGGACATCAGATAATATGACATGTTTAAAAACCACAAATAAAAAAGAGATCCAGCATTAGCAGCCTCAGCAACATAAAAACCAAAATGTTGATAAACAGATTTTATTCACGAACAAAAGATGAATCAAATAAGCAATGATTCCTCTTTGTTGTCTTTTTTAACACAATATGTCAATAAGATAAAAACATATGTCACCAGAACATATATTGTACTCTATATATCTAGCATACATTTATGTAAAAATTATCAAGCTTTGAAACAAAAAAGGTAATACAGAGATATTAACCATGAATATTATTGCATTTCACAATGGATATGTAAATATAAAGACTTCACAATAATGATAAATATATATTTTCATAACACTTGAAATATACATGAAGTCTGTATAAATAATGTATGTATGAAGGTATTTCTTAATTCTTTAACACATTTTAATTGTATATATTTACATAAATTATATATATATATATATATATATATATATATATATATATATATATATATATATATATATATATAATGTAATATTATTTAAATGTAATGCTGATTAAACATTTTTTAAATTAAAGCCTAATTATTAATGCATTTTATTTTTTAAAGGTCTTTAACATACTAGTGATTATAAGATGTATTATAGGGCATAATAATACTAATACATTATATATACAGACTTCAAGTAAAGTGTTACTTATCTTTTTACAGTTGAACCAAAGCTTACTTTTACAATATCAATTTCAGAGAAAGGGAAAAAAGAAACAAGCACGCCTGTAAAATTCATAACAGTGGTCATAAAAAAACAAACAAAAAAAACAATAATTGGTCCTTTTGCGTTAAAGACTCTCTAGTTTTTTAGAGAGCAGAGGAAGTATTGTCAAAAATCACGCCTCTTTGAAAAGTGCATGCTCATGTGAATCACACAAATGTCCATATGAGCATTATTATTATATAGTCTTTTTGAGTCGGAGTTGCAGTAATTGAGTAAAGCCATCATGCCTTGGGCCACAGATCCGGTCTCCACTGAGTCTAAGGCATCCGTCCATCCGTGGTTCAGGCCGTAGCTGAGGTCCGTTCTTCTAGTATGGGTATTGCTTTTGTTTCTTCCCTGCGAAACAGGCGAGCCAAGTGCACAGCAACATGGCGGAGGCGGCGCCCGCCCCGGTGCAGTAATATGCCCAGCCAATCTGACAAGAGCCTGAAGACAAGAAGAGAAAAGGAGTGTGGGCATCAGTGCATGAACTTCTGAAAGCTTCAAAAGACAAAGAATAAAGTGATCAAATGTGTGATGGATAAAGTTTATTATTTATCTATTATTATGTGACAAAGATTTTATCACTTAGCTTGTGGAAGAATATAGTACAAAGTTGTACATTTTGGCACACCGATTCAGACATTATTAATATTCCTAAAGTCTCTCAAACACAAAATTTGCTCATGTTTCCTTTGAACATGCAGAGTTCAGTGCACCAGTCATATTTTAGTATCATTGATATAATATTATAGTTTTTGTTAATATATTGCATTATATTTTATTTTTATATTTCCTGTTTTCATTTTAAAGTGTTAAAGTTTATGTAATTTTGTTTTGTTTTTTTTAATTTTTTTATGTCTACATGGTTTTTAATTAAGCTCCCTTCTATGTGGAGTTGGTGTTGACGCTATGGATAATGCCATCAGCGTGACCAGTTTCTGAAGCATGTGTAAACAAAAGAAAAAAATCATTGGCAGACGGTGGTCCATGACGTGACACATGGAGCACCCGTGAGTTTGTAACTCAGGGTGCCTGAGTTACATGTCATCAGATTTTTTGTCTTCAGGAGCCTCTTGTTTGTATGCGTGTGTAAGATAAGAGTAAGTTGGAGAGTTCGAGGGAGCTGGGTGCACTCATTACGTTGCATTTGCGGGAAGAAGCTCTGTTCTTGCTTGATTTTCTTGTTTGATTTTCGCTCTGTTGCCACTTCAGAGCTGACTGATTAATGTGATGTCTGATTTTGAGGAATTAGATGCAGAGAGAGTTGAGGCAGGTGTTATTAAAGGGGGGGTGTATTTCATGCGTTCTGACTTATTTATTTTCTAATGGTATTTCATGCATTCTGACTTATTTACACTGTTAAATAGTTGGATTCTCTTTCTAAACATGGCCAAAGTTTAAAAAACAAAATGAGTTGGACGTATGACAGACTATTTCTGTGCCAAATATACTCCTTCAAATTTCCTACATGTTTCTGAGAGTTTTTTTTTTTTTTTTTTTTTGAGTATGGCCCTTTATTATGTAATAAAGGGCGGAATTCCTTGTATGGGCATACACCCATCAATGTGCTTAGCTGAGCTTATGGAAGTTGTCGAAAGTGCTGCACAGGACTTGCTCGAAAAAGATTTGTCACTTTGTTTTTAGACTACGAAATCAACAATGTCACCAAAGAAGTGTGTTTTTGATTGTGAGGGAAAGATAACCTTGCTTCCCAAAGAACAGTGAAGCTGAGAGATTTGTGCTCATGCATTACATTAATGGGCTCTCGAGATTTGTCATTAGAATAACCATAGAAACTGTTAAATTAACTATCGAAATAAGGATAAAGTCATGTCTGATTGGTGCAATCAATTTTTTATTGGTTAAAATGAATAGAGAATATCTCGTGTTTTTTTTTTAATGGCTGCTTGATCCCTCAGGATCGGTGCTACTGGTTTTATAAACATGGCCCAGTTCAACGCAGGATTTACAGATTGTTTGAAACTGAAAGATGGAGCGGTCACAGCGTTAATGATCCCGGCCATGAGTCAGAACCACAGGTAATAAGTAAAACTGTATCAAATGTCTGTTTTGTTGGCAATAGGCACCAATAGGTGCATATAATGTAAACAACACAAATATAGTGAATTCATAAATTCATTATTCATCATTCACTGTATGCTATATTCATTATAGTGGTTCAAAAGATATCCAGGGATAATGTGATGGTATATTGTGTGAGTTTAAATATATTTATTTAGCTGAATGCTATACTACTCTATAGGTACTCAAAATTAACATGAGATTGGCACAAACTGTGTGTGTTATATACCCTAATCCACAACCGTGGTCAAGCATACAAGTTTGTGAGACTTTTATTTCTTCTGTAGGTCCACATTAAGGTATTACAAGATACTGGAGGAATTCATATTTAGCTTATATGGTCTATCCCATGTATTCAAATTATTTGCATGTGGAGAGACTGTGTGGGCAATGATATGTGAGGATGGCCCAGTTGAAGAGCTGCTTGCTAGCTATCTCTCCCCTGGTGCTATATCCTCTTTGAAGGCTCCTGCCTTGCCAATAAAGCAGCTCTCGAGGAAGCTTACTGTGATAAGCCACGGTGAGGGAGCTCCCCTCTCGCACGGCTTTTTTTTTCTTGTGGGATGAAAGTCAGCTGTTTGTACCTCTCATAGCAACTCCAGGCTACTACTAGGTTTTGAAGTAGGGATGTATGCTCCCCTTTGGATGGGTGCTTTGATGGGTACTCTACTAGTCCTGGTCCAGCAATGCTGATAAGCAGAGGAAGTTCGCTTGCGGGGCATCCCTCCTTATTATCTGTTGCTTACTATGGTTTTAAGCTAAAGAAAAAGATGAAGCGCTAGCTATAGTGGGCCTTAGGTAGAATGTCTTGACTCAAGGCAGGGTATGGGCTGCCCTTCCTCAGTTACATTTGGGTGTTTAAGTGGGACCTAGGACTGCATTATGTCCTGCTCTCGTTTCCCTCCCTTTCCTGAGTAAAGGGTAAGGATGTACTGTATACTCCCCCTTGGATGAGTGGCAGTGTCGAAGGGAGGTGCTAATCACTGAGGTTTTTAGCATCTTGCATGGTCCCTTTAGTAGGCTGCTCAAGTACCCCTTAGAGTAAAGCAGGGTGAATGGAACTACGATGGGCAATTCACAAGAGTCAATCTGTTTCGATAACCTGGAAGAAGGAATATATTTTCCCCTTTGTTGGGGTGCTTCTATAGGGGTGATCAGTGTTACAAACTGGTGACTAGAGGTGGATAGCCAATGTCATCCCACCTCATCATTGTAGCATTCTATAATTTGACCATTAACTATAGTGAGTCCTGGAGAAGTGCCTTTACTCAGGGTGTGAGCTATTCTACCCTAATCACTCTAGGGTTGTTAAAAATGGAGTAGAAGCTCCCCTGCGGTAGGCTGCTCCCTAAAGCCGGGCACACATTTAACGACTAGCTAAAACATTCTAAGACTGTGCTCAACACACAGCGATTGTTTCTTGCGACTGAAGCAGATTTAAATACTTACACATGGAATCTGAACACTGACTGTAATCGCAGACTGAACGCAACTGGCTCTGACTGGACGCGTTTGAGCGCGATCAGTCATAGGTATCAAATTACATTCATAATCAGCCTTACAATCGTTAAGTGTGTGCGCGGCTTAAGAGCCTTAAGGCTCCGGTATACTTCAGACGAACTTCTTTTTCGTTCTTCATTTAGGAGTAAAACGAAGTTTGAAATGCTTGACCAGCGATATACTGTAAACGAACATCTGACGCCGCCCACACTGCTAAGAGCGACGTTTAGATGAATATGTAAATATGTGCCGTGCACTTTTTTCTCAGTAACAAAATAAACACAACAAAAATGAGGAAACAGTAAGCATTTATTATAGAAAGCATAAGAAAAGCGTTTGATCATAACAGCATGGGTATGTTAGCACGAGCTCTGCAAATTAGCACTCCAGTCACGTCACGTCTTCATATAGCACTTTATTCAATGGATTGCTTAAAATCAAGCAGTTTTACAGTATCAAACATGAAAAACAGTGTTAGTGCCTCATTTTTTTTACAAACACAACTTCATTTTGTACTATAAAGCAGCTATCCAGTGCGTTCATGTTTTCACCCGCGGAGCTCTTACCTCGACAAACTCTACAGATCAAATGAGTCAGAGACGCAGTCCACACGAGTGTAGGCGGAGCCTCAACGCACCTCCTGTTACGTTATCGCCACTGACCAATGGTAGTACGAAGGTGTTTTGGTGCTGGAGCGAACTTTTCCTGAAAGTTCGCTTTGGCAAGCCGTTTCGAACTTCCAAAAAGAACACAAAACGAACTTTGTTTTGGCCTGATTTTGTTTGAAATGACGTCACATCAGTTCTTTCTTCAATTTCGTTTGAAGTATACTGGGGCCTTTATCAAATACTGGTGAGATATGCCTGACACAGCTGAGGCTATTCTGGGTATTTTCCCCTTTGAGTTCTGCTCTTGGGGCCATATAGAGGCCTGCCCCACAAGGGAGGGAGGAAGATGTTACAGCCGGGAATTCCCTTGCTGTAAAGCATAGAAGCTTGGGGAGTTGTGCCACTATATGAGTCAAATGGTATGTGCCCATGGTGTTGACACACTTCAGACTCTGGCTGGGTAGTCTTTAGAGTTGATTTATGCTATGCCCACTATGTGTATATTCACAGTCTAGTGAGGCAGGCATTCCCTCAGCATGGCGTAATGGGTATTGGTTTCCCATAGCGTCAATACCAGACACAGCGATAAAGTTCTACTTCAAAAGGGAACATCTTAGGTTGCGTATGAAACCCGTTTTTGTCTCCCTCAGACAATAGAGTTCATGACGTGTAACTCAGAAAACCCTTTTATACTCACAGGCGCTCTGTGTGTGACGTCATGGACTGCCATCTGCCAATGATTATTGACTTTTCTTTACACATGCCTCAGACACCAGTCATGCTGATGGAGTTCCCCATAGTGTCAATACCAGACGCAGCATCTTGTTCTCCTTCACAGACAAGAGGGTTTCATACGCAACCTAAGACATTTCAGTTTTTCGTTCTAATTGTTATTTTAGTACCTCAACAACTTAATCTAATGGATATGAGACATGTTGCCTTGGCAACTAACTGAAATAAATCCTGAAATGAAAACATATATTTTATTTCAAGTAGGGAAGCACCGATACCATTTTTTTAAGGACCAATACTTTTTTCTAGTACTCGCCGATACCAATACCGATTCCTATACATTTATTAATTTCTGTCTCTCTCTCTCTCTCTCTCTATCTTTCTTTTTGTTTTGGTGATGTTGCAGTTTTCCAAGCACAACACAGTGAGACTAATGAATGTAGGACTGTTTCTTTATTATTACTCTAATGAAAAAAGTGATAATTTTTTATGTGCCTGTCACAAACTTAAAGAACAAAAATTTCACAGTGTCCAATAACCTTTAAAGGGCATAATAACCAATATATATGATTGTTGTTGTATAAAAAGAAATTTACAAACAAATTACAAACAATACAACAAATACTATAGATACAAACTAAATAAACTTGTTTTTCAGATACAGTAGGTTTATTTACCATGTATACACTGCATTCCAAATTATTATGCAAGAGACAAATCAGTAAGAGTTCTGTTTATTGTACAGAAATCTTACTGATTTGTCTCTTGCATAATAATTACAATAAACATTCAGATTTTAGTTTTTCTAAGAAAATGTTTGTTCGTTTATTTATCCATGTCTTTTTAGATAACTGGTATCAATCTCAGACAAAATAATTTGCCAGATCTATGGAAACTCTACTTAGAGGTTGTTCCACATTATTAAGCAAGTCACAGTTCTCCTGCAATATGGGGAGGAAGAAAGATCTTTCTGAAGATGTAAAGCATGAAATAGTGCAATGTTGTGCAAAAGGCATGAAAACAACTAATATTGTGTGAAACTGAATGGAGATTATCAAATTATCATAAGATTTGTGAGTGATTTAGAGCACAGCAGAACTCGGTCAGATAAAGGTTTATTGAGGAAAGTTCCTATCAAAAAAATTAATTGTATTAAAAGGGCAGCTATAAAAAAAAAAAAGCCAGTGTTGAGCAGCAAACAGGTATTTGAAGCTGCTGGTGTCTCTGGAGTCTCAAGAAGCTCTCCATGCAGGCTGGCAGTTGTGTGTAAAGATGCATTTCAGCTGCTCCAAACCAAACCTCACAAAGAGAAACATTTACAGTGGGTTTAGAAATACATGAAGACTCATTTTAAATAGTTTTATTCACTGACTAATGCTGTACTACAATGGATGGTCTAAATGGATGGATTTCTGGATGGTTGGTGAATGGCCACCACGTTCCAACAAGACTGTGATGTCAGCAAGGAGCTGCTGGGTGATGATTTGGGCTGGAATACTGGGAAGTGAGATGGAGGGTAATAAAATGACTTTTGCAAGATATGTGGAGCTCATAACTGGCCATTTTCAGCTATGGTATAAAAAGGAGGATAGTGCATAGTACAATGCACTATTTGTACAATGCACTATGCATGATCCCATGCTGCAAAAGAACACCACAGTAATAAAACTGTTTGTATTTCTACAGCCACTGTAAATGTTTCCCTTTGTTAGGTTCGGTTAGTGGTGTCTAAAATGCATCTTTATGCACAACTGCCAGCCTGCATGGTGAGGTTCTCAAGACTCCAGAAACACCAGCAGCTTCAAATACCTGTTTGCTGCTCAACACTGGCTTTTTTATAGCTGCCCTTTAATACAATAAATTTTTCTGTTAGGAACTTTCATTAATAAGCCTTTATCTGACCGAGTTCTGCTGTGCTCTAAATCACTCACAAATCTTATGATAATTTGATAATCTCCATTCAGTTTTCACGCAATATTAGTTGTTTTCATGCCTTTTGCACAACATTGCACCATTTCATGCTTTTCATCTTCAGAAAGATCTTTCTTCCTCCCCATATTGCATGAGAACTGTGACTTGCTTAATAATGTGGAACAACCTCTAAGTAGGGTTTCCATAGATCTGGCAAATTATTTTGTCTGAGATTGATACCAGTTATCTAAAAAGACATGGATAAACAAACAAACAAACAAACAAACATTTTCTTAGAAAAACTAAAATTTGAATGTTTATTGTACTGAAATCTTACTGATATGTCAATTGCATAGTAATTTGGAACGCAGTGTTCATTTATTTAACATATTTTGTTGTTTTATTAACATTGATGACAAATATAGGCTACGGTCCCTTTAAGACCGAATCCATGGATACTGACATATCCTGTTTTCACCCAAATGTTTATGTCCACTAAAGCCATAACCGACTGTACTTACGTGAGATACTCCACACGGTGAACATTTTGATGACTATGTGAGCATTTGACCATTCAGGTGCAAGGAGAACTGATGCCGCACTGTCTGAGAGAACTGGGATCGCGCGCAAGAAAAAGAGAGAGCGCGTGTGAGAGAGCGCACTTCCGGTCTGTGTTATTTAGCGTGATTGCGCCTATCCCGCCTTCACTAATCGATAATAAATTGTGACTGAAAGCATGCAGTTCGCAATGTGTGTGTTGTCATTATTCATTTTGAAGTATTTCCACACCTCTGAGGCTGATATTGTTTCTGCTGTTGCCGCCGGTGTCTCTGTGAACTGACAATTTTGTCAGTTACGTCACATGAGGTATCGGTCTTTGGTATCGGGGGTATTTTTACAAGTACATGAGCTTGCTATCGGGCCGATACCAATACTATTATCAGTATCAGTGCATCCCTAATTTCAAGTAATGACAATGTGTTTTTTTTTTAATTATTATTATTTTTTTATGGTTTTAGTTTTACTTTTAGTCTAGTACCAAAATATATTTCTCGTGCCAAAATATAAAGTTGTTAGCATTCATGCCAAAGTCAACTGGAACATTATAGGTTCTAAAATCAGTGAAGTGTTTAATATTTTATAAACACAAATGAAGCTGCTAATTAAAGGCAGTGGCATCATAATGATGATTAATTACATAAAATTGGAGTGTGCCATGCAGTTATTTGCATTTATAAGTTCAAGGGCATTCATGCTAAACATAGTATCAGACTGAAGGGAATAAAACAGACTCATGCTGCTTAGTGGATCAGCAGGCTATTCAAATTACAAAACGAACAGAAACGACAAGGTTCTATAACTTAAAAGGAAGAAAGACAGAAAGCAAGACACTGAAGCATTCATTAAGGACTGTTACAGGTTCCCTACAGGTACATCAAAGGACCAAAACCCCCTGATATCTCATTTAAAGCAACACTCATAGGGAGACAGACAAAACTTCTGGGCAACATTTGTTTGTTCCAACATTGCGGCAAATATTTCAAACAACTTTGATGCATTTGCCCTTAGCTTTCAAATCATGTGCTCCCTTTAAAATAGTAAAATTCCCCAGAGTGAGAGCAGACAACCTCAGGAAAGAAATATTCTCAATTCCAACCAATTCTTTTGAGACAGACCCGCTTGATGTTACACTATAATGCAGTTTCTTGCTTTGAAATCATGCAGCGCTTTTCACTCTTAATAGATGTTGCAATAGCAATGTGATATTGTTTTTTATTATGAAAAATATTCCTTCTGACAAACAGCCGAGGTCTGGGATTTTCCTAATGCAGACACAATTGTATTAGAGTAGTTTGGGCACTGAATGCAAAACATCTCTCTATGACAGTCTACAAATCTGAGTTCTTGAATCAATGGTCATTTGCATTCTATCCTTTTCATGTTCCCAGCCTCATGGTGATTCATAGTTTATGTTGCAACATTTAGTGGTGTTTGCTAAGACAAGCATCAGCATTACTATCGCTCATACTTAGTGCAACTGATTTGAACGTGAATGATGCCTCAAACCATGCAGCTTGTTGAGGAGAGTTGTGCTGTTACTGTTCAAAGCAACTGAATGCACAGTTTTCATCTGGTGGATGATAAAATGGGCAACACATTTTTGAGTGAACTATAGGCTACCTTGTGAAAAAAAAGCGCACTTAATTGTATCGAGTGTGCATTAGAGTGTACGTTAAATCTTAAAATATATAGTAAAAACCTTTACATTCAGATAATAAAAGGCCACTGTCATGACTATTTCTTAACACTTTAAAGTACATTTAAAAACAGTTTGAAAAACAATATTTTGTCATGCTTAAAAAAGTACACTTATTTTGGTGTGTTGAACTTACTAAAGCACATGCAAAGTACTTGATTAATAATTTAAAGTGCACCGTGTTTCAAAGACAATAGAAGTAATTATAAAACAAATATGAACTATGTAAGTCCTACCTAAGTGGGTCAAAAAAGTTCAGCTAATTGCATATAATACATTTATATTTTATTGCAAATTTTATGCAATTAAAGGTACAATATGTAAAATTTTTGCAGTAAAATATCCAAAAACCACTAGGCTAGTGTTATATATTTTGCCCAGCTGATTACAAACAATATCTCTAATGTTTTCAACTACTTGTAAATCATGAGAAAATTCCCATTCTAAACAGTGACACGGGGCAGTGCAGTCGCCTGTCAATGACGTCAGTTACCTTTGTTACCGCCTTTACTGACGTAGAAACCACATGACAACAGTGCCGTGGACAAATGCGGAAGTAAAGTCTAGCGTCCAGCAAACCACTAGCTTGCTTCAAGCAGTTCCTTATTTACTTCTTGCACGTTTTATGGTGGATTGTGATACTTATTTATGGAACATAATTACTGTTTACCATCTGCCGCTGGTTCTGTCGACAAGGACAGCTCCCGTAAACTCATGACCGGAAAAGCGGAAGCGGCGCCGGCGACTGTGTCATAATAAAAGTCCCGCTGCTCGTGAGGCGTGTGTTGATCAATCGCTCCAGCTCCTTGTTCAGCTCCCGCAACACTCGGTCCTGCTCTGCTTCATACTACAGTAACGTTAATAATCGCATCCACAAACATGAGTTCTTCCAGACTCCAATCCCTATTTTTTTGCACCGTCTGTTGAGATGGAGACCACATGTCCCAAGTTTCCGCTCTAAAACTTGGCGTCATCAAACTACGCCTTTGTTTTGAATAGGCTTCTAGCGACCTCTAGTGGAAAAAAATATCACAAATTGTACCTTTAACTGTCTGAATACATTACATTTACTTTGCACTTGAGTATGTTCTTTTAAAGTATATTATTTCTATAATAAGTACTCTTTTTAATAGTATGCTAAAGTGCATTTATTTTTATTTTTTACAAGGGATCTCTTTAAAGGGTTATTTCACCCAAAAATGAAAATTTTGTCATTTATTACTCACCCTCATGCCATTCCACACCCGTAAGACCTTCGTTAATCTTCGGAACACAAATTAAAATTTTTTTGTTGAAATCTGATGGCTCCGTGTGAGGCCTGCATAGGGAACAATGACATTTCCTCTCTCAAGATCCATAAAGGTACTAAAAACATATTTAAATCAGTTCATGTGAGTACAGTGGTTCAATATTAATATTATAAAGTGACAAAAATATTTTTGGTGCACCAAAACAAAATAAAAATTATATAGTTATGGCCGATTTCAAAACACTGCTTCAGGAAGCTTCAGAGCATAATGAATAGGTGTGTCGAATCAGCTGTTCGGAGCGCCAAAGTCACGTGATTTCAGCAGTTTGGTGGTTTGACATGCAATCCGAATCATGATTCGATACGTTGATTCATAATGCTCCGAAGCTTCCTGAAGCAGTGTTTTGAAATCGGTCATCACTAAATAAGTCATTATTTAGTTTTTTTGGCGCACCAAAAATATTCTCGTCTCTTTATAATATTAATATTGAACCACTGTACTCACATGAACTGATTTAAATATGTTTTTAGTACATTAATGGATCTTGAGAGAGGAAGTGTCATGGCTGGCTATGGAGGCCTCACGGAGCCATCTTAATTGGTGTTCTGAAGATCAGTGAAGATCTTATGGGTGTGGAACGGCATGAGGATGAGTAATAAATGACAGAATTTTCCTTTTTGGGTGAACTAACCCTTTAAAGCAAGGTCAATTGTTGGACATAGCGCATTGATTGTTCAATGCTATCACTGTGTAAATAATGTAGATGTTTGAAGATGCATATAACGTTCAGAGTGAAGGTGACATGAGGACGTACCAAGTTCAAACTGATCTGAGCTGTTGTTACACGTCTGTCGGACCTCCTCACTGTCCCACCCGAGAGGATACAGAGCACATCCTGAACCGATGAGCAGACCTGCAGAAACACACACATCAAGACATGAATGACGTTACTCATGTATAATAGAATAAACACATGCACACAATTATTAGTGGCGTTTGCTAAGGATAAGATTTGCTAAGTTTGCTATGATTTTTCAAAGTTCCAGCCCTAAGTACTATACTTCAATCTCACAGTTTGTACAAGACATGAATGATAGCTCAAATCAAGTGGCCTGTGATATTAATTTAGTAAGTGATTAGACTTAAAAAAAAAAAATCCCATAGACTTAATGTAAGCAACCTCCTAGTACTACTCCGAACACCTAAATTAAAGCAATAAGCCCCACGAAGCCGTGGTTTACAGTGAATTTATAACTGCTAAGAGGCATTGTTAGACACGATGCGGAGCGGAAACCCCCGTAGCTGTTATAAATTTACTATAAACTACGGCTTTACAGGACTTATTGCTTTTATAAAACGGTTACCACACAATACAAATATAATAGCAACAGAAGTTACATTTATTATGCCATTAGATGGCCTCAAAGATTGTCTTTATGAGGGAGTTACTCAGTCACAAAGACTTTTATATTGATACTTGTTGTGAACATGGAACAAGACGCAAATGACAAATGCTTTGACTAGTGCTGTCAGTGTCAACAGGGCAAGGAAAACCCCATTAAAAGATTAAAAGGACAAAATCGCAGCGGACATTCAAATGGATTTTTTTATTATGAACATAGGACTGACCTGAAGGAAAATGCTAAATTTGAATGCAGGTAAAACACTCGGTCACTCGATATCTCTCTCACAATACTCTTCTACATAATGCAGTAAGCTTCAGTGAACAAAATCAATAGAGAACAAACATATGTTTACGTTGCTAAGAGTGGTTGCTAAGACAGACGCAGTAACATACACATTTCAGTGGCGCAGCAATACTTATGTAATGCGGTCAAGCTGTGTGTTTACAACGGCTTTGAACGCGGCTCAACCAATCAGAATCAAGGGCTGGATCTATCTGTTCTATAAAAGCAGTTTACTAATGGTAACTTATTGTAAAGTGTTATAAAATATCTAAATATTATAATTGTTACAGTGTAGCAGGACTGGAAACATAACAGCTTTACTAAAACATGTAAAGACAATGATGACTGACTGAAACACATATACTCTGGGTAACAAGGGGCTTGACAAGGCACAGTTGATAGAAATGAATCACTAAAGTAACAAATGAGGGTAACTATGGAAACAAAGTGAAACAGGAACTAAAAACAAGAAGTGAACACAGAAAACAATGTGAAACACTTCAAAATAAAAGTCCATAACAAAAACCATGGAACAAAACCAGTGAACATATTATAATGATAAGACAGAAACTGCCTTTAATCCAAAAATGAGGTCAGTAATATAATCAAAGGCTGGAATACACTACACTACTTTTGCTCAGATTTTTGTCCTGATTTTCAGTCTAGACAAGTCGACAATAGTTGCCGAAAATCTGTGCCAGTCTGCAGATTTTGGACAGTCAGAGCTGACAGATTTCACAGAATATCATATAGTGTATTAGGGGCACAGACTCTAATAAAGTTCCATTATTTGCAAATGTAAAGGCCCTTTCACACCAAAACTAAAATGAATACGCCTCAGGCTGAAGAACATGCAAATCGACCCCTGTACAGAAGAGGGCACAGCTCAAACAAAACTTTCAGCTGTGCTGCCATTCTGGATTACAGGAGAATAAGTCACAGGAGAAGAAAGTTCAACACTCTTACTTTAGCAATAAAAAAAAAATAAAGTAATTATTGCTTATTTGTATGGTTGAACTGGATCATCAAAGGTCAGCAGCAAAGACACTAGAACAATAACAATCGATAACAAAATTTACACAGCACCTCTGAACATATGATTTCTCTCAACATGGGGACAGGAGAGCTGTCAGTAAATAAATGAGAAAAAGTAACTTGCATTACTTATTTGAAAAAAGTAACTAATGTTACTGAAAAAAGTAATCCACTTACATAACTTGCATTAGTTGTAATGCGTCACACACAACACTGACGTGTCGCTACTGAAACTGAAGCGGATCTCGATCTACCAGTGTTGCCATAAAATACAATACAATAAAAATGCAATAACAGAACAAAAGTAAATTAACAGAACCTGCTTGGGCTGGGCGATATGTCAAAAATGGAATCTCTATAATTTTTGCCCATATTGATCGATAACGATATATATTTCGATATATAAACTGTTAATGCTTCCAGCTTTAAAAGAGTATCTCAACTATGACTGAAGCTACAAAAATTTGAGGGTTCATTAATTACACTTTAAAGTATAGTTTATTAAAGTTTAGTTTATTAGTATAGTTTATTAAAAAAAAAGACAGATTACACATTCGGCCTTAAAAAATTAAGACATCTTAAGGCCTTTGCACATGGAGTACGAAATTCGCATGCGAAACTTTCGCACGTTAAAAAATAAATTCGACCTCACGTTATGTCAGTCATGTTTGCACATTGTCTCCAAAACTTTCATCCGTCATAAAAATATTCAGTTAGAATGTCGTGAATTGATGTGAATGTTAAAAGCTGCATACTGATTGGCTGTTGTTGCATATTTCTGCTGTATGATTGGCTCTTAAATTAATCCATATCTAGTAAAAATGCCTAGAGCTTATTATCGTTATCGACATATACTTTATCGTGATTCGATTTGATATCATTTATTGGCACAGCCCTAGAACTCGCATAACAAATTGGCCTCCATACTTGACCCAACAGCACAGATAAGCAACTGACTGCACCACTCACTTCTAACATACATTGTAATCTGTACAGTCCATACTGACTGTGTCTACCCACCCAAGACACATCCAAATGCGTTTTTATTTTGTTTTGCAACAACTACTTGCTTGTTGTGCTTGGAACAATTTTAAAGTCTGGTAGTATGTGATCCTTATTTGTTTAGAATATGATGCCCAGTTTTTCTCTGTAACCAAAGTCGACAAGTGTATGATGTACGGAAGAGGATTAGGGCCAAGCAATAATAAAAAAATAAAACCATCTCGAGATTAAAGTTGTTAAATTTTGAGAATAAACTCATTAAATTACGAGAAAAAACTCATTAAATTTTGAGAAAAGTCGAGATAAAATGTTGAGAAAAATGTTAAATTTCGAGAAAAAAGTTGAGATAAAATATTGAGAATAAACTCATTAAATTATGAGAATAAAGACATTAAATTACGAGAAAAGTCGTTAAATTATGAGAACAAATTCATAATTTAACTAATTTATTCTCGTAATTTAACGACTTTTTTCTTGTAATTTAATGACTTTATTCTCAACATTTTATCTCGACTTTTTTCTCAAAATGTAACACGTTTTTTCTCGTAATTTAACGAGTTTATTCTCAACATTCTATCTCGACTTTTTTCTCGAAATTTAACAAATTTTTTCTCGTAATTTAACAAGTTTATTCTCAACATTTTATCTCGACTTTTTTCTCAAAATTTAACATGTTTTTTCGCTAAATTTAACAACTTTAATCTCGAGATTATTTTTTTATTATTACTTGGCCCAAATCCTCTTCCGTAATGATGCCTAGTGTTTTAAAATCAGTTTTTTTTTTGTTTTTTTTTTTAATTGTGTAGTGTATTCTAGCCTTTAGAGACCAAGAAAAAAACAAATCATCCTAAAAGTATTGTATAATCAAAAATGGACCGGGATCAGTTGAATCCCTGCTGAAACTAGCGGGCCGAGGCCTGTTCCCCAGTGCCACAGGAAGATAGTGCTGCTTTTCTGAAATTTCATGAGCTGGGGTCTTGACACAGAGTCCCCCTGAATCCAGCAGCTCTGTCTCTGGACAGATACCGGCCCGCAGGTCTTCTGCTAAGGGGCTTTTCTATCACATTAGCTTAATCCTTTCCAATTCTCCCCTCACATGCCTATCAGTTTTAGTGGGGCTGAAGAGAGAGAGAGCGAGAGAGAGGGGCACTTTGAGGCACAATGATTAACCCCTGTCACACCGCACAAACTTACTGCGGTGGGCTGAGATAGCAGACAGGAATTCATCTATACGCTGCTGTACACAGTTTGAGCGAGGTGAGAGATGTCCTTACACACACACAAACATAAGCACACAGATAATCAAATTCTCTGCTGCTTGTTTTTAATCCCTCCAGAATGTATATTAAGATATCATCACAATGTGTATGTACATTTGGCAGTGCAAATTATTAATGTCTCATTGATGTCAGTGTTTTTTAAGGGCAAGCTCTAAATGAAACTATTTCACACCCTCAAAAATGCATAACTGTATCTAGTTGCTAGATAAAAGATGACAGCTTCTTATACATTGGTTTAATCTCAAAGCAGTTTCATAGGGCTTGTGATGCCTTTGTAGATGTAGTAGACCTTCTGATCCACAATATTTTACATATTATTAAATTTTTACTTTATATAGCTTCTACTTTTGATGAATGATACATCAAATCACACGGGTAGAAACTTGAGAAGAGTGATGAAATGGCAATACAGAATATATATATAGCAATCAAAGTCACTATTAACTTAGTATCATTGACATACTATTATAGCTTTTATTTTTTATTACATTTTAGATAGATTTAGTCATTTTTTTGTTTATGTTATATGTCTATATAGTTTTTATTAATTTTATTTCAATTTTAGATTTTAGTACATCACATTTTAGTTAATAGTTTATGCTTTTTTCAATTAGTGTTTATTGTATTTCAAGTAAAAAAATGTTTTTGACATTTACACCTGTTCACATTATGAATGCTCTTCTAAAAGGTGTGTGTCATCCTGTGTCAAACAGATACAGTTCCTTCATAGATTTACATAAATACATTTTTTTTATGTATTTCAATGACCAATAAAGTTTTGGTTATGTGGCTATGCATAACAGAAAGCTTACCAACAACTAGTGAAACAGAAGTGTTCTTCCCTATTGTGACATATATCCAAGTGAAACAAGACAAGAATAAATCTGGGGCGGGACTTGATTTTGTCCTTTGAGAATTGATTGGATGGTTGTGGTTTGCTATTGGTCGATCTCATGTGAGTGACAGGTTGTCCCGCCCCCACAGCAGTAAACACATCATTAGAGAAGAGATGAGCTAAAAGAGGGAGGGGAAGTTATTTTGATTAAAGATTATGAGGCACATGAAAAAAAAAAACAACTAATGATATGCACAGATAAATCATTTATAATAACTGCAATATTCTATAAAAAAAAAAAAAAAAGTAAGAAGCATCCATTTTGATTTCACTGTAACTTTAAGAACAAATGATGTAACCAAACAGCAAACTAACTAGTAGAACATAGGTTTGATTCCAGTGAATGCATAAACTAATCAAATGTATACCTTGAATGAAATGTAGTTTTTTTTTTTTTTTAGGATAAAATTGTCTGCCAAATATGTATCTGTAACCCTGTTCACAAGAACACTGAGACTTGGGCTGTATGCATGTCACATAACCACTCAGTCCACATTAGTAATAACCAACAACAGCAAAGAGCATGAGTTTAACATCAGAAAGTACCACTTAGATTTCAGAACATGAAAAAAATCGAGTGTTCATCATGCAAAATCATCCAAAAGAAAGTCAAGCATCTAGATTTTAAATTTAGTGCGACTAAAACTTTTAGCGCTGCTGAAATCTCTATTTGAAAAGTTTGCATTTATATAATCTTTGCTGCGGCAGAGGCACAAATGTGTTTGCCAGCAGCCCATGTTGTGACGCTAATGTATTCCTGCTGAATATTAAACAAAATCATAAATTCTCTTTCAAGTCGTCAGTAATGTCAAGAGATAAAGAGGCGTGTAATCAGCTTGAAATGCCCCACAGCACTCAAAAGTAAAAACAAAAGGGGTACAGCCTCCACCATCCTAAAAAATTAAAGGAATGCAGCATGAGGGATTTTTTTTGGTCTTCATTAATCATAAAGTGGGTGTTGTCCTCATTTTAGCACTGAGAAACATAACACTAATACAGCTAATTATAAAACTGTGTTTCTGTTATCCATCCTTCATTTAGTTATGGACATTTTACTTTTATCTGTTAGTAGCATAGGTCAAAAAGTGAGCGAAAAATCCAATTATTATGCTTGCCGATTCATTTTGTATATTCACTTGGGAAAAAATTAAAATAAACCAGTTTTATGAAACAGAAGGTAAAGGAAAACAGGAGGTGCAGAACAACTAAAGACTGTTCTTCTCATCTTCTGCTGTAGCAGGATGACAAGGAGAAATGGAGAGACGGTTGCATTGCCTGTTGATCAAAGTGTTGCTCCTGTCTTTTATCTTTTCATTTTCTTCCCGTTGTTCACACACTTTGTTCAGTCAGGAAGATTCTTCCATTGCAAAAAACGTTAATGATGCATATTACTTATTGATTCAAATATGGACGTGTGACAAATAATGATGCGTACTCTCCACGGGAGCAGGAGGTGAGGCAACATGGATCTGAGATGGGAAACCACAAGAAATAGCTTTCAATAAAACTTGGTTGCCTATGCAGGCTGTTTTTTTTTTTTTTCTTTCTTTTTTAAGTCGGTGCTTCCTGACTAGAGAAAACACAAACAGGCTGTTGTCTTCATTTTTACCAAATAGGTAGGAAAACTTCAACACCCATAATGCACTGGGCATGTTGCTGTCCGAGGCCACTCCCACCAGTCTGCTTTGGATACGCTTACCGAAGTCAAATACTGCCTTGCTTTAGTAGGAAATACTTCTTAGCAAACTTTTAGTCATAATGGTATCGACTTGAATCGTTCTCGGTGCAAGATTTCAAAGAGTAAACGTTTAGTGGGAGTGAGTTACTTTCGGTTTCCAGTGAACGATCCATCGTGTTGTAGGCAGTGGCTAAAAGCTGCAAAGAATCGCAAATACAGAGGGAACGTTGCGACAGAAAATCTGTTGTAGTCAACATTTCAAACTGAATGACCTAAAAATAAACTAAAATTAAGAAATTATTTTAGCAGTTTTAGCACTAAAAATACTAACTGGAAATAAATTAAAACTAAAACTATAATACATTAGGTGCAATATGTAAAATTTTTGTAATAAAATATCCAAAAATCACTAGGCCAGTGTTATACATTTTGTTCACTTGAGTAATTACAATATTCCAAATGTTTCCAACTATTTGTAAATCATGAGAAAATTGCAATTTTAACCAAGGCTCCGGGACGTGTGAGGAGTCGCCTATCAATTGCATCATACCCGCATTACCCTCAGTTTCCGGTTTTATTTTGTAGAAACCATGGAAACACCAAAGACGCTTTAAAATATTACTAGTTTTAATAGACAAGGGATCAACTGTTTTGATATATTTATAGACAGAAAACTAATTATTGTTATATTGCTCAACACATTTAGTCTCATTGTTTAAATCTAATTTTCTTGCTTTTTTAACGAGTACCATGCTTTACCATGCCTCAGAGAAAATTGTTTTATTTTGTCAAGTAGCTAACATAGCATAATCAGAGGCAGCTCTATTTTTAGTAACAGTAATACAGCATTTTCTCCATCATACAATACATTTTAAAATGCACTTATACTTGGCAGTCATCAAGCTACGCCTTTGTTTTGAATAGGCCTCTAGCGACCTCTAGCAGACAAAATTATTACATATTGTACCTTTAAATTTAAATAGTAATATTTAAAAAAAAATAAAAAACAGCAAAAGCAAATGACAAACTTAGAAAAGAGTAAACTAAAATAATATATTGACATTTTGAGGCTTCTTACTAAAAATCTAGATGGTAGCTGCTTTCAAAATGCTTTTGTTTAAAACAAGACAAGATGCAATACAATGCAAATGATGTCCACAATAAACATCCAACCAGAGCATGGACCAGTGAAGGGGCGAGCTACCCAGCATGACACCTCAGAAACAAGCCTGTTCTGAAATCCTGTCACTCGTCAAAAAACTTTTCTAACTAAAATTAAAGAGTTGTAAGGAAGAAATCACTTATTGATTGTCGCTTTATTGTGTATATTGGCTAAGACGAGCTGAGTTTGGAGTCTTGATCTTAAAAACTTCTGGTCTGGATCTTGGACTTCGGTCTATAAATGTCTTTGGTATTGGTCTGAATCCTTGATGGTCAATTCTTGATTCAAGTCACCTATCTGTAAAGCAACCAGCAGGACACCTCATCTGAATTAAATAACTAAAGAGACAGTCTTCCCCCAAGGCATGGGTTAAAAGTAGCGCCGACCACATGCAGTCTGTCGTTTTTCATCTTTATTTGATTGCATTTCATTAAGTGTTGTTTCCAGAAGTTTAATCCTATCCTCCACACTTCTTATGTGGGTTATTGAAAGACTGAGATGGGTAGAGAAGGGACAGAGGGTGGGTGGAGATTACCAAGAATGGAAACAGCAACTTTATTGATGTGCCAAGAAACCACAGGGAGGTGGAGGATCTGAGCACCAGCTATCAGAAGCTCTTGTTCAATGGCCTCCGAAGTTGCTCTCGAAAAACTGGGCTATGATCTGTCTGTTTTGTGTCTTGTCTTTCGGTTTCCTGTTTCATTAAACTTCGTGACCTCTTTACGTCTGTTTTTCGACTTCAATGATGGGCGCAAACAAAAGCTCTGCGAGTGCATCGATGATTCACTTCACGCCAGTGTCCCAGATGTGCCTGCAATTACTTGTTAGAGGTGAAAAGCAGTGCATTCTAAACCAGCGTAAATGTGCTCTAATGAATTCCGTCTATTTCAGAGAGGTTTTGACATGCAATAAGCGGTGGTTTTTAGAAGCATGGGAAGGAAAATGAGTTACTATGGAAATCCACAGCTCTGTTTCAGTGACTTAAGTAGCGGATGGCAGGTGTGAAGGTGTAATTTTTTTAAAACACTTGTTACACTTTATTGTGCACTTGTACCAATGAACAATCTCTCCATGTCTGGCACCATACTGTGACAGAATGTCTTTGTAGTTTTATGATATTGCATTACAGAAACAGAATACTGAGGTATAAACCAGCAAAACAAGTCGCTCTGTCATACTTGATTCTGATTAGTCAAATATTTTGGTATAGTAACTGCTAAACTATGTAACTGACTGCTGTACCAATCAGTCAACAGTCCAATTTCCTTGAACAATAGCAAACCACAACCATCAAATCAATTCTCAAAGGACAAAATCAAGTCTCGTCCTACATTTTCTAGCTGTGCTAGTTTCATGTCTCTCAGTTTACATTAATATTTAATTTCAATTTATTTCTTTTATAGGTAACCATGTAATAAGCTGGACAATGTACAGTCAGATATTATTGCCATTTCTTTGAAAAGCGGTATAAGGCCAGACTATTTTTTTCAATAGTAAAATGGCAAACGGCAGCACTGCAACGAGGTAGTGTGGTGAGTGTCTATTTCAAGATGAGCACTTGCCATTTGTTTCTGGACCTCAAGAGTTGTGGAAAATGAGAGAGCTGTGATTTACCCAAAGTTGAACATTCTTTGTTCAACTTTGGGTAAATCACAGCTTTCATCACTGTCACTTTATACCCAGTTGTCCAATCACAGTGGAGGAGGGGCGGGACAAATACCACACTGATCAACCGCCACATCTTGCTAGGACAACGGCAACAGATGACAACAACATGCAACAGAACAAAAGCATTTAAATCAAATACTTTACATTGTATTGATTTTTTTTATATTCAGAAACAAACTATTTGCGAAATCAGATACTAGTAACAGTATTAGCATTTGCTAAAGATGCTTTGGTGGACACACAGGCTTATAGCAAGATATTAGCCAGCTAATACTGGCATGTATCATTGAAACAAGTTGGCATGGCAACCAGTAGATTGGGATTGTTGACAACACTCTGAACAGGTGGATGTGGGCGAGATGATATGAAAAAGATTTTTGCAACTGGCATCCACCCATGTGTCAAAGGTCAATGCAAACAATCCCTGACTATCCATCCCAAATCTCTGACTATCTCTCACCTTTTATTAAGATCAGATGCCTGCATTTGAGAAGACATCGATCGCTGAGAGTGTAAAACCAGTCCATTACAGGCTGCCATTAGTGTTGTCCATTAAAGAAGCACTCAATATCCGCCCCTGAGTGGGTCATAATGAGTCTACAGTTAATGTGTGCGCACGCTCTGTGATTATCTCTCTAAGTGCCATTCATTCAGTCTGGCCTGAAAGCTACCCTACCTCTTACATGCCTAGAAGTAATTAAAGATTAAATCACATGATCATATAATACCAAACAGCAGGGTTTAAGGATTTAAGATGTAAATGTGAAAAGCACACACCCTAGTTGCCATTGGTTGAATTTAGAGGTGAGAGATACACTGACAGTTGATACACATTTTTGATTGATTTGACTTAATTACCTAATTAACTTATAATCTTGATTAACCATGCATTTATATCTAATAATCATAATATAGTCACAAACATTTCTAGTATGCCATGAAAGGCTACTGTACATTCAAAATGTTAAATTGATTGGGCAAGGAAATAACTGAAACTGTAACATATTCACTTAAGCAAGTCAAATTTGAGAACCCAAGTCCAGTTTCAATTAATAAAAAGAGACAGAAAAAAAATCAAAACTATCAAGACTTAAATTAGACTTGAAATAGATTTGACTTGAATTAGGCTTGACTTGACTTCAATTAGACACAACTTAAAATAACTAACTAACCTTAATTAGTCTTAACTTAAATTAGACTTGACTTAAATTACACATGACTTAAATTAGACATAACTTAAAATAGACTTGACCTAAATTAGTCTTGATTTAAAAAAGACATAACTTGACTTGACTTCAATTAGACATGACTTGACTTAAATTAGACACAACTTAAAATAGAATTGACCTAAATTAGTCTTAACTTAAAGTAGACTTGACCTAAATCACACATGACTTAAATTAGACATGACTTGACTTAAATTAGACATGACTTAAAATAGACTTGACCTAATTAGTTTTGATTTAAAAAATACATAACTTGACTTAAATTACACATGACTTAAATTAGAAATGACTTAAAACAGACTTGACCTAATTAGTCTTGATTTAAAAAGGACATAACTTGACTTAAATTACACATGACGACTTCAATTACACAACTTAAATTAGACATAACTTGACTTAAATTAGACATGACTTAAAATAGACTTGACCTAATTAGTTTTTGATTTAAACATAACTTGACTTAAAAAAATCATAACTTGACTTAAATTGCACATGACTTGACCTAAATTAGACATGACTTGATTTAAATTAGACATAACTTGCCTTAAAAAAGACATAACTTGACTTAAATTACAAATGACTTGACTTAAATTACACATGACTTGATTTAAATTGGACGACTTGACTTAACTTAAACATGACTTGACTTCAGTTAGAACTGACCTAAATTAGTCTTGACTTAAATTAGACTTGGCTTGAATTAGACTTAACTTAAATTAGACATGACTAGTTCTTAAGACGCAGTCTTTACATAGTGTCTAAGTTTGTGCAACTGGCCCCAGAGTGTAAAGGATGATGATTTTGAATCATAATGACCATAATGTATTATTAAAGCTAAGATAGAAATAGTTGTTTTTAATTTGTTTCATGTTTTTCTCACTATATGGTAAAAGTCCCATATTACCACTGGTGTTATTTCATAGTTTCAATAATGACTGCAATATTAATCTAAAGTGAAGAATTCACTTTTAACTAGTACAGCCCACACCCAGTTGGCACAGAAAGCTCTCGGATGGAAAGCAACTAAAAGCAGCCAAATGCAGTGTGAGACATCATTTGCCTATAAATGTATTAGGGAGTTTTTATTCTCATGGTATTTTCATGAGAGTTCATGAGTTTAAATTGTGTGTAATTTCCTCCAAAATCATTTTCCACATTAACAACGCACAGTAACTTTCACTTCCAAATGCCTTGGCCTATGGCCTATGGCCTATGTTTATCCATGTAATAAAGGTTGAAAGGTGAGTTCTTAATCCAGCCATCAGAGGTTTACGTTCACTGCTGAAATCCTCTTTGGAGAGAGAACACGGCTTTTTCTTTCATCCGTCTGCCAGTGTGCTGTCTCGGGATCACTTGTACCTTTTGTCATCCTTTCCTAGTCCTCTTCAATGGCGCCTCAGGAATTCTGCACCCCTGCTCTCTGGCCCACACAATACCATTCACGTTTAGCATTCAAAAGGGCAGAAAGGAGAGGGCAGGGCGAAAAGAAATAAGCCCAGTTGAGTTTTAGGGAGCCAGCAGAATGAGAGCCGTGAATAGGTCACGTCGGAGACGGTTTTAAAGGGCTGCTGTCAGAGGCTTTGAAAGAATGAGGAGTGCAGTTAAAAAAAACGGCCCACCGAGGGCTGAGGGCAGCGCGGTAACTGTCGAGGTGAATGAACCATCAGGACGGGACCTGCCTCTCCCTCAGACACTTTCACAGGGGACGAAGACTGATGGAAGGAGAAAAGAATGGCCAAATGGGAGCAGAGGAAAAGAATACAAGAGGAAGTACAAGGACCAACTGACAGAAAAAGACACATTGAGATGAATGTGAAAAACCAACAAAAGCCAAGTAGTTACACAAAATAAGGCATACATTTTATATAAATATATAATAATTAACATAATGTTTGATATTTCAAATAGGATTTACTTTTTTATTATACATTTAAATATTATATATTATTAATAGAGCAGCCATTTTAATGTTTTAAATTAGTGTGGTTAAAAAAAAAAATTATATTTAAATATACAATTATATTTAGAATTATGCCGCTTGACTCGTACATTAATTTGTCAATAAGAAATTATCCTATAGTCAAAAATGATATTAAATTATATGGAAATTATATAAAAACACTTCTAAAGACTGAATGCTTTCTTCTGCCAAAATGTTTTAATTAAATCTGTATATGTAATGCATTTATTACTAATTTAATTAGCTTCTATATATAATTTAGATATTTAATTTTTCATTAATTATTATTTAAGTGTTTATTATTATTATTGAGATATTATTAATTTTTTATTAATGTTTTGAAGTAGTTTAATATTATTTTTATTATTAGTGTTATTTTTATATGTTCTGCTTTCATTTTTAATTTAGTCAAAGATTTAGTCATTTTGTTCTGTATTTTGTCACTATACATTTTTTAAATATGTCTATATCGTTTTTATTCATTTTTATTTCAGTTTTAGTTTTAGTAGTTTAGTACTTCAAATTAAACTAATAGAAAATTAAAAGTATAAAATAAGTAAGCATGATGAATCTATTAATATTGATTAAAGATAAATAAATGACAATATAATATGAATAATAAATGTAATATCATGTAATAAATCTATTTAGTTAGTTACTATAAATAACTTGCTTCTATTAATGATTTATATTATATATAATTTATAGTAATATAATATAATAATTTATAGTTAATAAATAATTTATAGAATTTTAGTATTAATAATTTTTTAATCTCTCTATATATAAATTATTCATATTATATTCATATCTATCTATCTATCTATCTATCTATCTATCTATCTATCTATCTATCTATCTATCTATATATATATATATATATATATATATATATATATATATATATTTATTTTTATGTTAAAAATATATATATATGTAAGCATGATGAATCGCAAACGGTTATTTCTGAGGTATATTGATGTTGTTCAAATGAAGTATTGTGGCTGCCACCCAATTAAAGCTGTCGAAGAAGTTTTACCTCAGGTTACCGCACCCCAGATATTAAGATCCTGTTCATACCTGCAAACTATATTATCATTAATTTTGCAATTTTAAAGAAACCATTAAAACACATTAGACAAAAATCTTGTATAATGTGAACATCTTTAGACTATTCGAATCGTATTGTCCCAGAGTAGCCCATCTTCTTTGTTAGGTTTATTGTATTGCGTTTCTTTATTGCAAAGTGCTTTGATATTCCCCTGCTGTTCCTGTAACATTTCAATTTCTTCTACAGTCCAAATAAATATCAGAGTAGAATTTTTGAAGTCGCTTTATGCTACAGTGAGTTTATTATTAGAGAAAGCTTTCCCATAATCCTGTGAGACAGCGCTATGGATTCATCTAGGGTCACTGAAAGGATGTATTCCACAGCTCGGAGTGGGAGGGGATGGAGGTGGGCGACTTCGGTGGGAAAGTTTGGATCTGGAGTCCAGCAAGTGGAGGCTTGAGCGATTAAGTGTTGAAGACTGGATAGTTAAAACTCTTATGCCATTAGATGGCTGAACTTGAGAGGATCAGATATGTTATAATTCTGATTATATCTTCTGTGTGAAGCAGTCTGGGAATGTAGCGCTGGCTTTAGGGCATTAGAGGGAGATTTGAGGCAAGTCAAAAGTCAAATCACTATAAATAAACCATTGTTTTTCATTAGTGTCATCTTCATCAGTTCACACATACAAGGAAAGTTCTGCTGTATGAAAGAGAGAGATGGCTGTCAGCCCATGAGAATTGCTCTGAGGAACTACAAGGTCAGGTCAGACTGCATTAATCTCAGCAGGCACTGACCCAATGAGGACAGAGGTCAAAGCATGATAATAAACATGACCAGATCTACTTAAAGAAGGAGATCACCCCCCAAAATTTAAATTGTGTCTTCATTTAGGACCTTTCGAATTTAAGATATTATTACTACAATATGTTTCAGTACAGATGATTTATATAAATGCAAAATTATGTCATGAAACTCTAGATGGTGCAGGCTGATGGGTCTTTAACTCAATCTGCTTGCAATCACATCATTCTCTATAGAGCACAGCTGATTGGTTCCTGCAGTATCAATCTTCAAATACTTGGTCAGCATTTGATGTACAGTAGCAGTTTGCAGTGCGCTTTTCATCCTTGCTGAATTAAAGTATTGATTTATTTATATATAATAAATTTCTGAACATTTTCTAAAGGTTAAGCACCTCCTTTCAGTGACCATGAAAAAAGTACTTAATTTTTATGAGTTTCAAGCACAGTTTTGGACTTTATTCATGGCAAATGCTTTACAATCCTGTTCCAAGGAAGAACACAACTTGACAAGCAGTCACCTTTGAACATTTCTTATGGTTGTTTGAATCATTTCTGTCTTGTTTGCAAGCCAAGGTAGAATTAACCAAATTAAAGCCCCATAAAAATCAGTGGTATCTTACAAAAAGTAATCGTTTCAGCAGTACAGGCAGATGTCAATGATACTTCCCTTGAGATAGATAGCCCTCCGCAGTTCTTTGGCAGGAAATCAATTTGTCCGCATGGCTACTATGTCATTCCTGAAACCCATACATCTCTTTCAGCAATTCCTCCTTCATCTCCATTGATCTGTTGTCCACTGAACATGTCAGAGGTCTCCAGTCAATAGCTGGATTGATCAAATTGAACACTTAGTAAATCAGGCCCTGTTAATGATCTTAGGGTATACATTCACACCACTTTAATGAAGCACTTTAAATCCAATTTAAAGGGATTGTTCACTCAAAAATTAACATTCTGTCATAATTTACTTACTCTTACAAGTCTTCTGAAAACTGTTTAGAAATCAGGAACGAATCATTCAGAACCAATTTTGTGAACCAGATCAATTGATTAATTGACAAAAATTTCTTCATGAATAAGGCATTGCTATATATGTATTAAAGGTGCAATATGTAATAATTTTGTCTGCTAGAGGTCGCTAGAAGCCTATTCAAAACAAAGGCGTAGCTTGATGACGCCAAGTTTTAGAGCGGAATCTTGGGACATGTGGTCTCCATCTCAACGGACAGTGCAAAAGAATAAGGATTGGAGTCGGGAAGAAATCATGTTCATGGATGTGATTATTAACGTTACTGTAGTATGAAGCAGAGCAGGACTGAGTGTTGTGGGAGCTGAACGAGGCCGCTGGAGCGATTGCGCAACACACGCCTCACGAGCTTCCGCTTTTCCGGTCATGAATACAATTGAGTGTGTTGAAAATGTTATAACGTTACTCTGTGCGTTCGCTCGACGACTGCTGTGAGACACTGTTACACACTGCAGTAAGCTGATCGATTTTTTAATATATCATATTAAATGTCAAAGTCAGACATGCCCCTTTGCCAGCTGTGATGCCTGGTTACTGGTTTAAACTTGGCCCAGGTTTGTAAAAGATTTTTGGGTCAGCACACCTTAATAGCTTCAACAATGATTGCCAATTAAGTTTAGAATACAATGAACCAATTAGAACCCAGTTTAGGTCAGATAGCTACGAATGATGGATATTTTTATGAATTGAAAATGTAAGTTTTTTCTATGTATCAACTGTTTATGTAATAAAATATGTTTTCGTAGTTTGTGTTGTCCCTTATCAGTGTAAAATGATCACAAATTAAAAAGGATTCATGCCAATATTGTCCAAAACCCCATTTTTCTTGGGTGTTTCCAAACTTTTGGAGGGCAGTGTATATCAGAACAGCTGTTCCCTTGTCTATTAAAACGTGTAATATATTAAAGCGTCTTTGGTGTTTCCATGGTTTCTACAAAATAAAACCGGAAACCGAGGCAGACTGAGGGTTAACGCGGGTATGACGCAATTGACAGGCGACTCCTCACACGTCCCGGAGCCTTGGTTAAAATTGCAATTTTCTCACAATTTACAAATAGTTGGAAACATTTGGGATATTGTAAGTATATAACACTGGCCTAGTGGTTTTTGGATATTTTAAAAATTTTAAAGCTCAAAGTTCAATGCCAAGCGAGATATTTTACTTAACAGAAGTCGCCTACATCGAACAGCCAGTTTGGACTACATCCCTCTACTTCCTTCTTTAATGACGTCACTAAAACAGTTTTTTGACTAACCTCCGCCCACAGGAATACACAAAAAAGGGGCCGTGGTCTTGTTGCGCTCCCACAGAGAAGAGCAAGAGTTGCGTTTGTAGAGTGTGTTTGTCGCCATGTCGTCGAAACGCTGTTATTTTCATCCCGCAGTCCAATCACCTTTGTTTGGCCTTCCCAGGGACGCTGTACTTTGTAACCATTGATCTCTATTTATGTTTAACTCGGTTCCCGAAAATTATAATTGTGGTATCCTTACTGCAATAGTTAATGTTGGACTGCAGTGCACATAAAGGCCACAAGAGGGGACTATGTTTATGTACATGTGCTGTTTTCCGTATGAGGTACTCTTCTGAGTGAGTGCTAACATTGTACATTTTCTGTCACTGCTTGTGGAGATTAAAGAGTTCAGTCTCTCAGGAATTATTGTCTTTTGTGTTCATTCGGCACAACACCACAATAATCCACATGTAAAACTATGTGCAGCACACCTTATGGTAAGAGGCGTGACCTTTCCGGGCAAGGTTCGCTAAGCTGGACACAGGAACCGCTGGCACAATCAGAACTCGTTACGTATTTCTGAAGCCCGTTTTTATGACAGTGGAAACAGCGTTATACAGATAAGTAAATTATGTGAAAAATACTGTGTTTTTTTTTTTACACGCGAAACATGAACACATGTTATATTGCACACTATAAACACAATCAAAGCTTCAAAAAAAACCACGAAAAACGAGACCTTTAAACCCCTTCAGATACAATTCAAAGTTGAATTACTGCTGTGACAAGGATTTCTTCACAAACTGGATGTCGCTTCTCTCATAATACAGCAGATGTTTCTTACAAAGAGCAAACGTATAACTTTAGTGGACTTGGAATATAGCACATAAGTCATATGGACCACTTTTATGATTTTTTTATAGAGCTTCTGCATCGTTTTTGAAGCTTGTATTACCCATTAATAGTAATCGCATGGAAAAGAGGAACAAGAAGATACTTCATAATTTCTCCATCTGCGTTCTAAGAAAGAATTACATTCAAAAATAAAGTTAGTAAGTAAAGACAATTTTCATTTTCCAATGAACTGTTACTTCAAATTCAGCTGTATTCTGACTTTATGGAGTTAATACAGTGTGTGGGATGATAAACTGCAGTCTCGCTGTAAATGACTTTACGATTGATATCAGAAGCTCACAACTCCGATTTAACAGACTTCAGACGTGGAGAGCCATTGAGGTGCAACTGGCAGGAACAGGAATGGTAAAATCCTAATACCACAATCCCTTCTACATAAAAAGCCATTTTTATGATAGTGAACTGAAACGTCTCTCTCCTTAAGCCTCATTTCAGACATGTCCAAAGAAGATTCGGAGGAGGGTGCATGAAGACATAAAAAGGAGGACTAAGGAATGCATTAGTGCTTGTGAAATATTCCACTTTTTCCTCCTTTCAAAAATGTCTGACTGCTTTGCTAAACTGGCGCTAAAATCCTTGCTGAGGTACAGCTCAGACACCAAATAAGTCCATGTGAACTCCTACAAAGTGCGAGTGACTGAGCTATTAAGCCAACTGAGTGCTTCTCAATGCTTGAGGATTTTCAAATGTTTCCTTTATGATTTTGATTGACATCCACAGCATGAAGAGAGCAAGTCGACATCTCTCTGTTGTACATATCTTTTAGTAAAACTCAGTTTTTCCTTTGCTCTAAATGCTGAGAGCATAACTCCATCTCAAAGACGTGATCATTCCTCAGAGGGTTTCACCCAGTTCCCATGACCCCACGCTTCTCTGGCTTCCATTAATAATGGGAAATTTTTTATTTTATAAATAAATAAAACATTTATTTTATTATTGAAATATAGATATGACTTAAAAGGTATGCTAAGTTTAAGTTAAGGACTCATTTTTGCTGAGTTTGTGGTTGAGTAGGGTGTAATGTTGATAAAACGCTGGTAAGCTAAACATAGTTTTCACTGCCAAACCTGTTTAAAGCTGAGCGGTTAGATGTGTTGAGGGCCCAGACATGCAATAGTGATGTCCAATTGACTCAAATTGTTCCTTTTAGAGCTCGTAATTACAGCTTGTAAAGTAGGATTTTCTGATTTTTTCTGAGCTTCTGCTGGCACCATATGACTGTTGTACCACCTGACCACTGCAGATTTGTTGATAGTGTTGCCATAGAAATGCATACTTCCCTGTCCGAGGACGTAAACAGCTTAGAGTAGACATCACATGTCGTCATCACGAAATTACGGTAATTACAACATGGCGTGAAGGCAGCATTAGCTTCATTGTTCTTCATGTGCTTTAAGTACTGATGCCACAAAGGTGTTCGATGCTGCACTGCCATCTATTGACATGGATCAGTATGATCGAGTTGTATGTGTCTCATTAAAAAAGAAGCCACTTGAGCATCACTACCAATGTCTACACTTTTGGTATTTTGGTATCTTTGGCCATAGGGGTACTGATTCTACCGCTGTTTCCACTGGTAAAGCATGGTAATAAGTGTTTCATTGTCTAATTTTCGCTCTTCCATCATCCAACAACACTACTAGTGTATCTACAGAGGCAGCAGCCAATGAGCGTGAAGATTCTCTCAGACCTTTAGTGAAACACCATAATTTCAACATGGCGCAATACACTGAGAGGGGCAACCTGCACCATATATAATCAAAACACTTTTTATAGAAAATATTATGAGTACAGTCTTCATCTCATGTGGGCTTACACCATTCAGATGACTAAAAAAACTTTCTATATTTGCACCAAACTACTGATTGCAGTAGTATCAGTAATATCAGTGCTTCAAAGCTTCAAAAAGTGCTCTCCCACTTTTTGAAGCTTGACAGACCCTTTACTTTCATTGTATACACCATTTACTTTCATTTTATAGCAAAGGGCTGCTTCAACATTGCATCAAAAACATCAACTTTTGTGCTCCAGGGAAGAAACATGCAGGTTTGAAACAACATGAGGGGGAGTAAATAATGACAGTTTATGGGTAAATTATTCCTTTAAAATGACTACTTATAAACCTTAACAACAGCACTTGATCTTCACGCCTTGGGATAAGCAAAGCACAACACAATTCATCAGCAAGAAACTGTGCTATACTTGGCTATAATCGCACCTCTTTCTTCTCTGAAGCACATGAGGCAGTTTTTTTCCCCAGAGTCAGGCTGTCAAGATCTTTACGACAGCAGTTACTGAGCACCGAAGAGAAGTCACTAAAACTGCATTTAATAATATTTCTACTGCTGGAGCCAGAATATACAGAAATATGCAACAATGGATGACAAAAAAGAGGTACAGGGTACATAATCTAAAGTATGTAGTTTTCTGCAGTGGTCAACTAGGATGTAATTTATTTGCAAGTTTTCACACTATTAGCCTACTGAGGTTTGTATGAGCAAATTAATCTCAACCCCAAAAGGGCCTTTTTACCATAATATGTATTTCCATATTTCTGCTGCATACTTTTGTGTTACATTAATGACCTCAGAACCGGGTTAAGCCGCTTTGCTCATTTGGTCAGTCTTTGTAACGGGCAGTGAACTATCAAAGTAAGCCTCTTTTTGCAATTGCTGATCAAACAGGCACTCATTTCAAAGTCTGCTGGCAATAAAAAACAGCTTAGATCACCAAGTTGAGCTGACATCACACTTGTTACTAAACTACACAATCACACTTTCAATAAAAAATCCAGTTGTCTTACATTGAAAGAGGGTCTGTGTCACATCTAATATCATAATAATAATATCATAGAGGGCAAGTAAACAACCACCTAGCAACCATCCAGAACACCGTAGGAACCATATAGGGACACTTTTACAATTAGTAACCACAAAATTCCCCTGGAATCATCCAGAACACCCTAGTATCATGGTGACAAGCACTATAGTACTCTTCCGAAAATCTTGATTCTATAAATACCCATTGAATGCCATGGCTTACATAACCATCTTACCCAAAGAACAGAGTCAAAATGAGGTAACGCGCATACTGAAATGTAATGCACAATAAATATGTAAATATGCATGAATATAAGAAGATCTAACAGCTCATTTCATACAGCCGCACAGTCTGTCGACTTGCCACCGAGATGAAAGCCATCATATGTGCTTCTTAGCTTCTTTAAGCCAACTCTCTGAGCTGCTTATTTTGGGTTTTCTCAGTTTCTGTCGTTTTTTGGGGGGGTTCCTGTCTGATGTGTGTTCACCTCTGGGCACATGACTGACAGCTGCTATTTTGGTTTTTGGGTTGTTGCAACATAGCAGAGGAACCTTTGGGTTTAAAGCCGCACACACAGAAATATCTTGAGGCGAGACTTTTCCAAAAACTCTACGTCAAGTTCAGGGTCCTAAAAATCCTGACCAGGGGCAGAATAATATAAAATTATCACTGCTTTCCTGGGGGGGTTTAATAGAGAACAAGAAAGTGTTTGTATTATGCTAATGTATGACTGGGTGTTTCTTCAACTTTGGGTAGTTTTTTTTTCTTTTTGTCACATGACGTTCACATTAAAGGGATGGTTCACCCAAAAATGAAAATTCTGTCATCATTTACTCCCCATAAAGTTTTTCCAAACCTGTATACATTTCGTTGTTCTGCAGTACAAAAAGGAAGATATTTGGAAGGATGACTGCCATTGACTGCCATAGTATTTTTTCCTACTAAGATAGATAGATAGATAGATAGATAGATAGATAGATAGATAGATAGATAGATAGATAGATAGATAGATAGATAGATAGATAGATAGATAGATAGATAGATAGATAGATAGATAGATAGATAGATAGATAGATAGATAGATAGATAGATAGATAGATAGATAGATAGATAGATAGATAGATAGATAGATAGATGCACATTTTGCATGTCTCCTTTCTCTGACACACCCTTTTCAGGAGTCTCTACTAATGAGCTGATGACCTGGATCAGGTATGTTTGGGAGATGAGGAGACAGTGTTGGGGTGCCTCCAGGACCAGGATTGGGAACCACTGTGCTAGACAGATGACTGTTGCACTTGAATCTCGCATATTTTGGAGCATCGTGCATGAAACAGTGCTCTAAAAATGCTACAATCGAGTTAAAGTAAGCTAAACTTTTAAAGATATCTTGAGTTTTTTTTTTTTTTCCTTTTCCAGCACTCTGCATCTCATGTTTTTAAATGCAAAAACCATGAACTGGCCCTAAATAAGTGAACTTTACTCTTTCCAAGTTTACACTCTGTATCTCTTCATATACTTTGAGTTTGAACAGTTTAAAGCTCGTCTGAGTGGGCCATGGGAATTATTTTCCATCAGTACTTCAACCACATTCCACATCTATCTAAATCAACACGCACAAAAATTCTCAAATCAGTATCTCTGCTTCGCCTCGCTTTCGCAGCTTTCACGTCCCAGAAGCCCTCTGCATGCTGATGCCTCGACACTTTCAAGACCACCCGTCTAAGCGGCTAATTAATCCCGCTGCAGATAGAGGCCTGATAGTGCTTTTCCCTCACCCCGCTTCCCTCCGCTCTCGGTCCAGCGACGGGTTCGCTGACAGGAAGTTCAGCAAGGATCAGTGTTCCATTACAACACTGCCATATTCAGCCTCCCTGTGCTCCTCAATCACTTTAACAGCTTTAGGTGTCGTACCTGAGACACTGCATTAGGAATGGTGCTTTCACCCTGTGGATTTGTCCTCCTTAGGGTAATGTGGATAATGTGATGGAGTCCTGTTTGGAAATGTGATTGTCTCACTTAAAAATTACTTATGTCTCCACCTCAAATGGTACTTCAATATTAATGGACTGATAGACCATTTCCATAATGAACTACCTTAGTTGAACTCGAAAATTAACCTTTTAAACTTTTTCTTTAACATGGTGATTTTCACAACATGCTGAACGGGTTATCGTTGTTCTAAAACCTGCTTTTAACTCCAAGTAAAGGAACAATTCACACCTTTTTTGGTTATGAAACCCTGCTCCAGATGGTTATACGGTACACAATCATGATGGTTCATAACTTGGTATTGAAGTCAATGTTCGATATGGGTTCGGTAAGAGCAGGGGGGAGAAAAACAAAAATAAAATTGCTTAATTTTTCTTTTTTTTTTATTAAACAGTGGTTTATTGAACAAACAGTGTCTCTCTTTAAATTAATTCATATATAATTAACATTTTCTCAAGGATAAAAAATCTATCTCAGCTAATGCTGTATACAAGGAGCCCTTTCTTGCACATTACTGTAATATTAACGGTTACAATTAACAACAGAGCCCAAATGATTAAATTCAGTTGCTAATTATTTTTTTTTTTAGATATAATAATCAACACTTAAAAAAAAAGTAAATTGCACATAGGCAGGTTTTGCTTTAACTTCTAAATCTAATTATAACCTTACTTTTCAAGTATTTTTCTACTCCAATTCATTAAGATCATTTACAGTTATTGTGATTACTTGTTTTCATGACAACTTTATTTGAATTAACAAGTAAATATAATGAATAAGCTAATACAGTGAATATGTTTAGTGAAATGATCCCCTCTAGAGTTCATTTCTCTAGTGATCTAACATGCTGTGGACACTAAATGACTTGCCTGAAGTAAATGTAATGCTATGTGAGATATTATTCTCAAGCTGTTTGGTTGCTGTTTTCCGTGGTTGAAACACAGGTTGAGAGATTACAAATATCTATGCATAGATCATCTGTTGTGGCGGTTAGCAAACAGTGTTGCATTACCGCACACACCCCCTTCTGGATTGGAGTATGGACTGCCTGTGACTGACTGTATTCATCATTTGACTATGCACCAAACCATGACATCCGTACTGTGACCGTTCGGAATGAACACATGTACTGTTACATCCCTAACCATAAACCCCTCATTGCGGTGCTAAACTCGTACAGTGTGAAATGATGCAGTGTTAGAATGTTATGACTAGATGCTTAGCAACCAACAGCCAATCACATAGCTCATATTCACGTGCTTTGGACAGTCATGAAAAGTCTTGTATAGGGTTTAGGATTGTACAGTGTGAAACGACAGCTTATGAATACCCAAGATTAATAGTTAACCACAGGTATGAGCACTGTTGAAACGTAAAGCAAGATAATCCAGGATTCCCGTGGCTTAAAATGACCCAGGTTTAACTATTTCAAGTGGAAAAAGCCCTACTGTGTGCCATCTTCCAAGAATAAATGTTCTGAAGTGGTAAATAGTGAGGAGAAATAAAGTCCATAAAGTCTGTAAAAATTAGTCTGATATACTCAAATCAGAGGGGACTACTTTTTAAAGCAAATTTTACTTTTAATGTTAGTGTTTTTTTAGTTGATGTTCAACACACTCAAGGCAAATTATTTTACATTTTTGCAAAGAATTTTACAATCTCATTTAGATCTTTTTGTACGATCTGATTATGCCAGTTAAGTTTAGGGTTGGACCTTCATGCTATTTTTTCTAAAAATCGTACATAAAATAGTTACGTTTTTTCATGAGATCATGTTGGCACGTTATTCTCTTGTATCCGTATTACAAGCCTAATTCAACTGAAGACAAATCTTTACCTTTTTTTAATAATTTATTTACATTGCAACTGAATAAAATGAGGATTCCTATAAACAAAAAGAGATAGACATCTTTACTTGCATGGATGTGGCTATTGTGCATTATTGTAATAGCGCACAACTGGCAGCAGGAAGTGTGACAAATACAACAGACTTTGAAATAGTACACTTATTTTTACTCTCTTAAATGCATGTGCATTAGTTTTCAAGTCACTACTTGCAGCTATACAATTTCTTTGTTGTGTTATCCCTGGGAAACTCCTTGTAGAGGGTGCTGTTTGGGTATTGGTGATGAATTGTACAGTAGCCTATATATAAAACAATCAACAGTTACATTATTCTATGGTTGTTGCCATTAATAACAGATTCTTGCTGGTAAAAAGTACACTATATGCAACTATACAGACCATCTGCTGCAAAGCAATTTCAGCTAAATCTAAACTTGAACTGTTCTCAATTTTGACACTGTGTACTTGTAATCGTGATTCCACATCATTGAGGTCATTGTTTCCATGATCCTATAAGCTCTGCATCATGTGAATCAATCATCAAGTAGCTTCAGGTTCATGTAAACCTTTCCACAGCTGTCTTTACTCACACCGACTCGTATAACATTGAGTCACAGGTAGGAGTTCAGAAACGCTGTAAAATAAGACACCTGGATCTGTTCTTTCTCAGTAAAGTGTATATGAAATGTCTGGAGGCAATTTAGTTCTCCAAAATAATAAAAATACAGGCTGGGAAAATGTTCTTTTCACCTATGGACTTCAGTAAATTCAAGCACGTGAGGTCAGACATCAGGTATTGGATTGACCCAGAGCTCCAGAACTATAGTGAATTTAACACTGTATGAAACCTTGACGTTAAAGAAATAGCAAAAATTATGTGCTTACCTTTGTGAAAAAGAAGTGAGTTTAATTGTATTGAATGTGCACTTGTAGTATGAAATAAAATGCCATTTAAGTGTACTTAAAGAGAGTACACAATTATTGCTTTAAAGAGATATTTTTACCTGATTTTACCTATAAATTCTAATTTTGTTGTTGTAACCTACTTCAATAAGGTTTATGTAACGTAAAAAAAAGGGAATGCTGTTTTAACTTAATTGAGTTACATTAACCCAACATTCAATTTCGAATAAGGACACTTGCTGATTAGCATTTAATTTTTCAATGAGAAATTTTGCTTTGGAGTTGTTATTATTACACATATTATGTTGCAGCAAAGTGAAAATCACAATTGGCAGCGCTACTCTTCAGCACAATGGTAACCAAAACATTCAATAACAGAAACTCCTAAATGTTCAACATAATTGAACATTAAATATTAACATAAAATATTACCAACATCTTTCCCTTTACTGAAAAACACATACCTGTAAAATAACACTCAATCCCTAAATTTACTACAGACAACATCTTGGGTTACGTTTGTAACCCTGGTTCCCTGAATAGGGAAGGAGATGCTGTGTTGAGGCGTTGTAACAATCTTTAGTGATATTACAAGTATTTAATCAATTTATGGGTGAAATATATGAATATAATAAATCATAAAGCCTTATGATTAATTATGATTCATATGTCGACCCAAGAGGGAATTATGCACATATATGGTGAATTAATTACCACAGAGTATAATCAATTACATATATGATTATTTATAGCAAAAACTATCCTTTTTTGTCCAGCAAACCATTTGTTTTCTCACAGACTATTATAAAAAGAATGTTTTTCTCTGGCCATGAGAATAACTTTCTATTACAGCATCAAAGCGTAAAGCAGTGTTGCCAGATCAGAAACATAGAAGTGACTTGGTTTTTCTGAATGAGCAGCAGAACAATCGAGCATGAATATAATTTGTTTAATATATGAAAACTACTAATACAGAGGTTATACATCTAAATATACACAGAGGATATACATATATATAAAAGCGTACGTAAAGGCAGGAGAAAAGAGAAGACAAGTAGCAAAACTTACTAACAGTCCTTGAAAGCCAGCAAAGAATCAGTATCATTAGGTCAAATGATTTATCGCATCTAAGATAGAGAAGAGGTACTTGCATTAGTTTGCGTGCTGAGTTTCGGTTCAGTGCTGCTGCAGTTCGTTGGCTTCTTCCGTTTCCGCGGGAAGATTTGTACTGAGGACTTGAAAGTTCGTTTCGCCGGAGATGGTCGTCCCGAAAGAAGATGAGCGCGTGATGTAAGCACGGTCTCCGAGACGTCTGGGAGAGACGTACATGAGATGGCGATGGACAATTCAGAGACAATCGAGAGACAAAAAAAAATTGTGTGATGTTGACTTTTATGGAAAAACAAGCCAACACGCCTCCTAAGGTGAAACAGCCAATAGATGCGGGTGCAATCCTGGCAGGCAAACTTTTTCTTTGTCTCCATTTATGACTTCATTTGCATGAATTATGAAGTGTCAGATCGGAGTGTATTTTCTCCGAAGTACCATTAAAAATAGAACAGTGCATTTTACAGTAATGTGACATACATTGTTGAATAAGGCATAAAGAGAGCTTTAAAAAGAAACCAAACTTGTCAGGTGGCGAAAACATAAAAGGGGAGATAGTTTATACCAGAATTTTATTGTTGAGATTGAAACTAAACACCACTACAGTCAGAGCTAAGCTTATACACTAGGGATACATACATGCTTGAAATACAACGACAGATACACTTTGGCACAGTCATACTTTGTACAATCTTCATGCGTGTTTGTGTGTGTCTCTGTGTGTGGTGTGTATTGGGTTTTGGCTGGGGTCTGGTATGTGACCACATGGTCCTTAACCCACATGGGTGATTATTTTGAAGTCCCCAGAGCTGGAGGCTGGGGGACGCAGCGTCTCGTTCCCTATTCAGGGAACCAGGGTTACAAATGCAACCCGAGATGTTCCCTTTCATGGGACTCGAGCTGCATCAAAACGCTGTGGGAACACCATACCCACTATGCCATAGTACCAAATGCCTGTATGTATCAGGACGAAAGTACAGGAGACCCTGGAGTGGAGTCAAGATCCAGGTTATAAAACATGACGAAGGTGTGAGGTGAAGACCACCCTGCTGTATTGTAAATATCTTTAAGGGAAACTCCAGAAATCAAAGCTTTAGAAGCAGCCATACTCCTAGTTGAATGAGCCCGGACGGCTAGAGGTGAAGGCTGTCCAATAGACTCATGAGCGATTGAAATAGTGTCAACTACCCACGTGCTCAATCTCTGCTTAGATGCAGGACACCCTCTCCTGGGTGACCCAAAACGAACAAACAAGGGATATAAGCATCTAATTCCCAAACAGGGCAGAGCAGATTGAGTTTTTTCTGATCTGGTGTAGTAAAAGGTGGAGGACAGAATGCCTGCAGCATAATAGGACCTACAGTATTAGTAGGGACCATAGGCACATAACCTGGTTTTGGAACCCTTTTCTGGAACCTCTTCCAAGGGTTCGAATGGAGCCAGGCTAAGACCCTCCAATACAATGGCTAAGTCCCAGGCCGTTGTTCAAGTGTGCTGAACAGGCCTCAACCTCAAAGTGCCATGAACAGAAATCATGTGACCAGGAATTTCCCCCTACTGATGGTCCATCAATGGGTGAATGGTAAGCAGAAATAGCTGCTGCATACACTTTTAAAGTAGAATGAGATAATCCAGTGGAGAAACGTTCTTGCAAGAACTCAAGTACAGGACCCACAATGCAATTAGCTGGGTCTAAATGACATTCTTCACACCAAGAAGAAAACAGCCTCCACTTAATGGCATACAATCTCCTCGTAGAAGGAGCTACCACCTCAGTGGAGAGACCAGAACCTCAGGGGTTCAGCTTCCATAACTCCGGTGAGGGTGCAATATCGTGCCTCCTGCTTGAGACAGGAAATCTCGTCTGACTGGAATCTCCATAGGCAGACCCTCTATCAGGGACACCAGGTCCGAAAACCAAATTCTGGTTGGCCAGACTGGGGCTATTAGCAACAGACGAACCCCATCCCAACGAACCCTCTCCAGAGCTCTTGGGAGCAGAGCTATAGGGGGAAATGTGTACAGACGCAGCCTCGGCTATGTCTGTACCATGGCATCCAGTCTGAGAGCAGCCGGATGAGTGAGGGAGAACCATAACTGACAGTGTGTCACCTCCAGAGATGCAAACAGGTCTACTTCTAAACGACCAAACTTTTCCCAAAGGAGCTCCACCACCTCGGGGTGGTGTCTTTTAAAACATTTTAAGACTTTCAAATAACATGAGCCAATATTTTATTCAAAATAGATAACATAACAAATGTTTAAACTGAGAAATTTTACAATTTTATGCACAAAATGAGGTCATTTCAAATTTGATGCCTGCTACAAAATAGTTGGGGTGGGGACATATTTACCATGGTGTAGCATCTCCTCTTCTTTTTAAAACAGTGTGACGTCTGGGCATCGAGTTTATGAGCTTCTGGAGTTTTGGTGTTAAAATTTGGTCCCATTCTTGCCTGATATAGGTTTCTAGATGCTGAAGAGTTTGTGGTTGTCTTTGACATATTTTTCTCTATAGGTGAAAGATCTGGACTGCGGGCATATGTTGCTCTAAACCTTTCAGCATTCATAGTGCCTTCCAAAACATGCAAGCTGCCCATACCGTATGCACTTATGCTCCATCAGAGATGCGGGCTTTTGAACTGAACGCTGAAAACATGCTGGAAGGTCTCCCTCCTCTTTAGCCTGGAGGACACGGTGTCCGTGATTTCAAACAAGAATGCTTACACACAGAAATTTCTCCAGTTTCTCTGAATCTTTTGATGATGTTATGAACTTTAGATGATGAGATTTGATAAGCCTTTGCAATTTGACGTTGAGGAACATTGTTTTTAATGTATTCCACAATCTTTTTACGCACTCTTTCACAGCTCTGCCCATCTTTACTTTTGAGCGACTCTGCCTCTCTAAGACATCCCTTTTATAGCTAATCATGTTACAGACCTGATCAATTAACTTAATTAGTTGCTAGATGTTCTCCTAGCTGAATCTTTTCAAAATGTTTGGTTTTTCAGCCATTTGTGGCCCCATGCCAACTTTTTTGAGGCCTTTAGCAGACATCAAATTTTAAATGAGCTCATTTAGTGGATAAAAGTGTAAATTTTCTCAGTTTAACACTCTGAGGTCTGAAAACGCGCCGGCGCGTTTTGCAGGTTTTTTTCACATTGCAGCAAAACACACTTAAAATACTCCGTCATTTTTTGTCATAGAGACATAAGTAATATATAATTTGAAACTATAGAATATCTTCTTTTATTTGTATACACTCAGAGTAAAAACAAAATGTTGTGCTTTTTGTAAAATAAAGAAAACTAACATGATGCGTGATTTCTCCTCTCCCTCTGAACGAAGTCCAATCTGATAGTTCTCAGAAAATTAACTGTAACTTAGTGAATACTAATCACAGAAAAATTACACTTATGTCTAAAAAAACGTTAAGATGTCAGGTTTTAAATCATGTAAGTCAAATCGAAAACAAACCTTCTGTGTTTATGTAATCTGTATGAAAAGAGAGCCATGTCAGAAGTCCGTGATTCAGCTCATTACCTGCTAATGCGGCCACGCCCACGGAGCCAGCGCTATTCAGACGCAAATTCAGAGGCAATACATGCATTCATCATCTCAATCGTGTATTTATTGTCTTGAAAAGTGTTTATCTGGATGTAAAAGTCATGGTTAGCGAGCTCTAGAAGACATGCAGTTAGTTCCTGTTTTCTTTTCTTCTATAGATGAAGTTTAGATGAGTTTTTGTTTCTTTAGCGCCCTCCGGCTGCAGTATGAATTGGAAACTCCATTCATGGAATAGCCTCTTCTTCTTTAAGATGAATTTGTGGACTAAAAATGCATAGAGAGTGCCCTCCGACTTCAAGGATGAATTGAAAACACCAGCGCTCATAGTAATGACAGTGAATATTAAATAAAAAATAACTCCTCTGTATAGAAAATTGACAAACATATGAGAATCCAATATTTCTCCAAATGTGCATGCTTTTAAACTAAAAGCCTATATTCAGACTCTTTGCATCACAGAAATACATTATATTTTAAAGTATAATATAAAACCATTACTTTATATTGTAATAATATTTTTCTGTATGTTTCATATATCATGATGAGCTTGAGACATCACAGAAGGTTTTCTTCACAGCCTACCTGAATGAAATGCCTCATTAAAATGCAAGTCATTTCAGCTCATTACTATCCAATTCTTTTGTCTTCTCAGGTGAGAATGGCCCATTTTCAGTGGTGATTCTCGTCTCCTCGCATACTGTGTTTCAGTTAAATCAATATATTGTTTTATATGAAGGAATAGGCAGCATAATTTTTACATAATTTTGAAGCAAAAACTCTAGTCTACAACCTCCAATACCCTTAAGTATTGTAAACACAGATTTACTATACTTTTTTTGGCCTTATTTCAGTGACTTAAGTTTTTTGTTTTTTTTCAATAACCACGCATAAATGTTATTCCTTCAAAAACACAAAGATGTACATACATGTTCCTCACATATTTTTGTAGCCTAGTTTGTGCTGAATACAGTGTAATGACACTTTTGTCATTAATATGTTTATGAACAACTGAAAAAAGCACAAATGTCAGGGCATGTCAAAACTTCTCCAAGCCCCAAATCAGCCTCAGACTCCAGAGGGTTAAACATTTGTTATCTATTTTCAATTGTGAATAAAATATAAATTAATATCAATAATAAAAATATAATTTTATTCAAATGTAAAAAACATCCCAACATTTCTGGAATTCGGGTTGTACTCTTTTACTTCGTTTTCAAAAGGCAGTCTCAAACTGAGCACTCACAAAACCCATGTACTTTTATTCCTTTCACTGAATAACAAAAAAGAAGTTTAGCAGAATGCGCAAGCCGCTCTTTTACATATAAAAGCTGTTGCCAATTCCGACAGTCGAAAAAAAAAATAAAAAAAATAAATCAATACTATACCTAAAGGTAGAGTAAACTGCATTTAATGATATACAGCATTAATGAAGGAAAACCTAAACTTAAAGGTAAATGCTCAGTATCGTGACTGTAGGAAAGGAAGCCCCCCTTTTCAGTTAATTTAAATGTGCACATTAAATGTGCTTCTTTTTAAAAGTGGTCACACTTTAAACCCTCTCTCAGGGCATTTACCTTTGGTCTGTGAGCTTATTAGTGAGAGATTTCAATATCCAGACCATGAAAATACTTCCTATGAGATGTAAAATAAATGAAGTAGCTCATATATCAAAATCTCTTGTCTGCACAAACAGCCAAAAGCATCTTATTTCCATACAGATCTGTTCATGTCAGGGTCACGTTATCCTAATGGGCAACATGGGCTGCAGCCCAGGGCCCCGAACACTTGGGGGGCCCGCGAGACAATCCTCTTTTGCGTTTTAAAACGCATCGTTGTCACACCCGAATCAAGAGTCACAGGCGCGCCGCGGACACGCACACAGGAATACAACCAGGACAGTGTGCGTAGCGTCTGGGTATGCACATATGGCTGGATTGGTGGCCCGCTATTACAGGCTTAACACCAAGGTATACTTCGGGCGTTCGCATCGCGTAATTTTCGCCATCAAGAGGGTACGCAGACGTCTGCGCTCCCCGTCCGCGTGCAGCCCAATTTTTGTGATGGCACGGACTGTGTGTGTACTGTACAACAGCCCATGCGAAAGTGAATTGAGTGCTTGACAACAAAAGTCCACTAGATAGTGCGCAGTGCACACGCCGAACACATCTTTCCGCAGCCAAATACATTTAGCACGCGCGTCTGTGCGTGAGACAGAAGCCGTGTGCATGTTCATAAAAATGAAGCATAATAGAAGTAATGTTGTCAATAACTTGCTAAAGCTTATCTATGTTGTTACTACTAAAATCATTAAGGAGCTGAATAAATAGACAAAGAAAGGGTCCATACAATGTCTTAAAGATGATCTATTGCATTTGACCATCATTTTTAAGGCCCTTTGCATTCGTTAGCCCAGGGCCCCGCGAAGGCTTAACGCGGCACTGGTTCATGTACGGCACACTTTCATTCATTAGCAATTATTATAAACATTGTTCCATACATTAAAATACATATATTTTTATAAATAAATTTGCTAGTTATGTCTATTGCAATAACCAAATAAAATAGTAATTTTGTCAGCATTATTCTATTTGAAAATACTTAAAATCTTTGTACAGTTTACATACCCCTTGCAGAATATGTGAAATGTTGATAATTAAAATAAAAAAAAATAAAAGACTTATGAATGCTTACATATATTATTTATAATATCTATTATATTTTTTCTAGCTTTTCAGTTTAAAGATGAAGTAATAAATTAATAATTATAATATTATATATATATATATATATATATATATATATATATATATATATATATATATATATATATATATATATATATATATATATATATATATATATATATATAATGTACATTTATTGTGTGCCTCAAATTTTGTTTCTGAATCAAACATCTTATGAGACTGTGGGGCAAATTCCTTCACAGATTTCAGATGTGTGTCTGTGTGTGTCCCAGCACAACCCCCCTCTGTCCCAGACTGCTCATTAGTATTCCATGCATTTATGAGTTCACACACACACACACACACACACACACATACACACCCATCTGTGGGAATATGCAACCTTACCAAACCCACCAGGAAACACCAAGACCGGCCCCCTTTCACATGAACAAGAACAATGAGAACCGCCCCAGTCCCTTAATCTCTCACACACACTCACAAACCGCTGTCCTCTAAAGCTCAATGTCACTGTGTCCTTACCAGCTCCATAAATGATCTTATGATCCGAGACGGAACAGAGCAGTCTGTGTTCGACATTTTTATCTCTACTCTGTGCTTTCTAAATGCATTACATTAATGAGATATTTATATCCCAAATAATCATACTTCACAGTGGGGATGTGCAAAACTAAATCGATCCAGTTCTTTCTTGAATTAAAGGGGTCATGACATGGATTTTTTTTTTTTCAAAATATGTTCCTTGAGGTTCACTTATAATGTTAATAAAGTTATATATAAATTATATATTCAATAAAATATTAATAAACTAACCATCTTATAAAATAATCAACCACTAGTCAAGGTATCTACAAAAATGTTTAAAATGTAAAATAAATAATAGTAATAACAATTCTAAGTTAAAATGTACCAAATATGACTATATCACTGTAATAACACTACTAATATCACTGCTTCCTTGTGTTTCCAAATGACTGGATGGAAATCATGATAATAATCTTTAAGTAATTATTAAAAGCCATAGTATTGCTTTTCTTCAGGTTTACATATAACTGCATTCTAATGGTGAGTAGAAATGCAGAAAACAGTGTTCGAATCAGTGGTTCGGAGCGTGCCAAATTCAAACCAAAGTCACGCCTCCAAGTGGTGAACCACTGAAATTTCAAAACACTCATGACATAACGAAGCCTCGTTTACTGAAATCATGTGACTCTGGCAGTTTGATACACGCTCTGAACCTCTGATTCAAAACAAAAGATACGTAAAGCTTCAAAGCTTCATGAAGCAGTGTTTTGAAGAAATGTTTTGAATAAAGTTATTATTTTGTTTTTTGGCACACAAAAAGTATTCTTGTCGCTTCATAACATTAAGGTTGATCCACTGTAGTCACATGAACTGTTTTAAATATGTCTTCAGTAACTTTCTGGGCATCTGAAACTGTTAATTATCTTGCTGGCAATGGAGGCCTCACTGAGCCATCGGATTTTATCAAAAATATCTTAATTTGTGTTCCGAAGATGAACGAAGGTCTTGCGACATGAGGTTGAGTAATTAATAACAGAATTTTCATTTTCGGGTGAACTAACCCTTTAATTTGTGCTCTAAAAGTACTAATAAACAGCCAATATCCTATAGTAATATACATGCTAAGCAACTAGTTAATAGTGAGAATTGAACCCTAAAGTGTTACCGCTATTTTATATAACAGATGCTGGAATGTGGCATAGCCAGATGAAAAAAAAAAGTGATATAAAATTATTCATAACACTCATATACTCAATATTCAGTGTTTAATGCTTAAATAATGACTTCAACTATATGAATTCCTGTGAATTTTAATGCTTCCTGGTTCTATTTTAACATATCCATAATCACGAGATAAACACAGAAACTACACTCAAGACAACATGAATTCCAAATTGTTGTATTCAACACGAGCGCATCCCTTCTCCTGCTCCCATGGGAGCTCTGTTGCAATCTGTCATACTTCACACACCTCCCACTGTGTTATAAACCATGACATTTCATGACTTTTCCATGTAGGTCATAAAAATATGAGATCTGTTGCAGAAAAATCCCGCAGCAAAAATCTACGAGGAGAAGAGTGAGTAAGTGTTGGCAGTGAGACACCTTGTTCAGAAATCCTGATGGTTGCTCTAATGACTCATAAATTATGTTATGAGTCCAGGCTGCTCTTTGTTACTCGCAATGAATCACTCCGTACAGAGGCACACTTCAGCCAGTTTAATGAAACTCACCAATCCCATCCTACATGATCACCTCAACCCAATAAATCAACCAGCACGAGGGAGGTTGGTTCCAAAACAAAATGCAGCTGACCATGAGTGTGAAGGACAATATTTATATGAGCAAAATGGCATTTTTCTAATCTGTCTAGTCTGTATTCCATTAATACCATTCCTGTATTCCAAGTTAAGTCGCTTTGGATAAAAGTGTCTGTAAGATGGGTTTGAAATTAAAGGATGATTATGATATCACTTTTTAAACTTCAGTTAGTTATGTTACTGTTTACGAATGACATCACTAACCCTAAAATTTACATAAACCCTGCCCCTGAGAACATGCAAAAAAGGGGGCCATTTTGAGCTGCTTTAGAGAAGAGGGAGAGTTATTGTAGTAGAGTGTAGTTGCCATGCCATCATTTTACGCCGGACTGCTTCACAAACGAGGGTAAGTTCAACGCTGGGTTTGCACAAAAGATTAACACGACGGCACATGCTATCGATGAGTTAAATCAACTCCACAGCAACTACATTTATCCACTAACCATTCAGAAATGTCCAGTTGCATTTTCGAAATGTTAGAACTTCTTACTGAGTCTCTCCATCAGTGTTTGACTCCGGTTTGAACAATGTAAGGCTGAACACCGTTAAGTACAATCATCATTTGGCTGCGTGAGATTCTCCAGCTTTGTTGTTGCCCTCTTTTGCATTTAAAGGGACACACACAATAACGGCATGTTTTTGCTCACACCCAAATGGGGCAAATTGACAAGCTATAATAAATGATCTATGGGTTATTTTGAGCTGAAACTTCACAGATACATTCTGGGGACACTAGAGACTTATATTATATCTTGTAAATATACACTCAAAAAAATGATTCTAGCTGCTTGTTCAGTTTATTTAAATAAAATAAGCTGAACCAACACAAATCTTTAGTTTTTTACTTAACTGGCATTTGCACTCATTTGTATTATGTTAAATGAAATTAAATTTGCAAAATGTTAGGTTAACCTAAACCATTTGTGTTGGGACTACATGAATCATTTATGTTGCATTGATTGAAACTGGGCAGTGGATTTCTAGTTCCAAGCATGCTTTGCGTAGGGAAAGATCAGGACAGTAAATGTTGAACTTAAGTGCTGTTTAATGTGTTTTTTAGTAAAGGGAAATACTTTAAAATTCGATGTCTGTCCATGTCAAGCCGTGCCACAGCTTCATTCACATAGTTTTCCATTAAAATACAATGATTTGGGACAATTAAATGTACGTACTAACTTCACCCTTTGGTTAAACCGAATGACTTTTTTGGTGACAAATTTTGTCCATCTGTCAAAAATGACAAAAGCAGTGTTAATTGATTATAAAAACCACATAATCTCATTGTTAACACTTAATAAAACTTCAAAATTAATTATATCTCCATTATGTTTTTTTTACATTTTTAAAAAACGTATTCATTAATAACCCAATTGAGTTGTGTATTTTATGCCTCCCGTTCTGTTTTGTCATTGTCTGGTGTTGTTTAAGTACACATTGTTGCTTTGCTTTGCACTACTATTTTCATTATACTAAAGCTTATGCTGTTTATTTCTTTCAAACCTTTGCCTTCGTCATCCTTTGCCCTCATCTGCATGACATCAACATGTTTAACATTAAACATTCATCTTGGAGTTTCTATTTACAAGAAATAAATGCTACTTATAAGTGATGTCACAGAGAATTAACTTTAATTTTAATTTAATTTAATTAATTTTGGCTAGTAGAAGTTCTGAATGGTCAGTAAATTTAGTAGCTAAATTGGCTGGTGAGTGAGAAAATTAATTTCAAACCCTATGCGTATTAGATGCGTATTAGCAATTAGATGTGGGTGTGTCCAACATCCCAACAAAGCTGAGAAAATTTTAACATGCAAACGAGTAGCAACACAACTACAAATGAGAGTGAAATCAGTGGATCTCACAGGATTAGTCTCCATGTGAGATACTTTAAGCAAGACTCCAAGTTACTGTGAGTGAATTAACTGTTCTATATAATTTACCTGCCCACATATGCACAACATCATATTTTCAATGGCATGAAACTGTTGCATGCTAAAACTCTATTCTGTTATATGTATATGATAGAATGCACTTTTTATTGATTAATTTTACTATATAATGTGTTCATATCTATAATATCTAGATATCTATATAACTTTTTAGCTTGAATTTAGTTATTTTTATTTATAATTCACCACCCCTAATACCAAACCATGTCTTCTTTTGTCAAGTGCAACTTAGCTATTATTGATTTTTTTTAAAGGTACCAAGTATTATAGAACATTGTATTAAAATGATAAAGCTCAATTTCCTCAAAGCAGGGCTGAGAGCGAAGAAACACTGGGCGAGCAGCGCATCCCTCCTGAGACCTTACTGTTATATAGCAGAGCTCGCCTTTTTGTTTCTACCATCAGGATGTGGGAGAGATGCTTTGATCATGGGTGGAACTTTTCTACAGCCGAGAGCACACGAGGGCAAGAGGAGCTTCCATCCAGCGGCGCTGAAGGAGTTGAATGAGAAAATGAAGTGCAGAAAGTAGGACAAAGCGTGTAAAGAAAAGCATGCCTAGAATAAACACAGAAAAAAAAAGTGCCAACAGCTTCAAATCAACGTATACTAAACCATATTTGAAACAGAAAAGAAGAAAAGAAAAGAAGAGACAGAAAATATCCTATATTTGGGGCTTCCTAGAGGGGGTAAAAACACTGTTAACACTAGTTAAATGCACATAGACATTCCTGTGGCATCCAAGGTCAACGCTGACAGGAAATAAATTATCATTTGATTAGCTATCAGTGTAAGTCTGACAGAAATTCTTCCTCGTCTGCCTATGGTGGTTCCAAATCTAGGCTGCATTTTACTTTTGCTGTGCAGTCAACTGTAAAATAGGATTTCTCTTGGCAGGGGGCTTTTGCTTTTTAGAAGAGGCCGTCATATGATGCCAGACAAGGCAATGCAACACAATGGTATAAGAACAAGAAAACAAATGAATCCAGACAGCCCTCCAAAGGCATGTGAGCTTCTGGTGGCTTCAACAGGATTCAAAGACATCTGACAAGAGTCAAGATTCATGGGGAAAGGGGGCCAGAGCATTGTTATACTGTATGTGGTAACATGAAGCAAACTTCACTAAAAGTCTGTGTTGTTTTTAAAGGCTGATGTATTAAAGGATATAAATATACACAAATATATAATATGGTCCTACTCGCACCACTCTGAGCAGCATCACCAGCATGTGAGGAGGAGGGCATGCTAACAAGGATGCTAAAGACGGAAGCCTCTAGCGTCAGTCGCTAGTGCGCCTCTTGAGTGCAGGGGAGTGAGGTTTACCTTCACAGCTTTTCACTATCTGGCCTCCGTTATGCTCACCCCCCTAATCCTCACTCCCATCCGGGTCACGGCACCAATGTGACTGGTCCTATAGGTGGGCCTACTAACAAGGATGCTAAAGACTGCAACCACTAGTGCACCTCTTGAGGCCATGGGAGTGAGGTTTACTTGCACAGCTCCTTACTAGTTGGCCTCCATTACACTCACCCCCCTAATCCTCACTCCCATCCGGGTCACGGCACCAATGTGACTGGTCCTATAGGTGGGCCTACTAACAAGGATGCTAAAGACTGCAGCCACTAGTGCACCTCTTGAGGCCATGGGAGTGAGGTTTACTTGCACAGCTCCTTAGTTGGCCTCCATTACACTCACCCCCCTAATCCTCACTCCCATCCGGGTCACGGCACCAATGTGACTGGTCCTATAGGTGGGCCTACTAACAAGGATGCTAAAGACTGCAGCCACTAGTGCACCTCTTAATGCCATGGGAGTGAGGTTTTCTTGCACAGCTCTTTACTAGTTGGCCTCCATTACTCTCACCCCCCCCTAATCCTCACTGCCATCCGGGTCAGGGCACCAATGTGACTGGTCCTATAGGTGGGCGTACTAACAAGGATGCTAAAGACTGCAGCCACTAGTGCACCTCTTGATGCCATGGGAGTGAGGTTTTCTTGCACAGCTCTTTACTAGTTGGCCTCCGTTACACTCACCCCCCCTAATCCTCACTGCCATCCGGGTCAGGGCACCAATGTGACTGGTCCTATAGGTGGGCGTACTAACAAGGATGCTAAAGACTGCAGCCACTAGTGCACCTCTTGCGGCCATGGGAGTGAGGTTTACTTGCACAGCTCTTTACTGGTTGGCCTCCGTTACACTCACCCCCCTAATCCTCACTGCCATCCAGGTCACGGCACCAATGTGACTGGTTCTATAGGCGGGTGCACTAACAAGAATGCTAAAGACTGCAGCCACTAGTGTGCTTCTTGAGCAGTGTTGGGGGAAGTTACTTTTAAAATTCATGCATTACAATATTGTGTTGCTCCCTAAAAAAGTAATTGTTTTACTTTATGTAAAAAGTAAAGTGTTATATTACTTTTGCATTGTTCTCACCTGGGCTGGGCTTTCTTGTTTGTTTTTTTAAAAAAACAACAAAAAAGTTTTATTGTTGGCAAATTTAAAGGCCCTTTCACACCAAAAGTAAAATGAAAAAGTCTCAGGATGAAGGAAATGCATATTTACGCCTGTACAGTAAAGGGCACAGCTCAAACAAACCGTTCTGGATTGAAGAATAGGATACAGGAGAAGGAAGTTCAATGCTCTTAATTCTAAATCTAACCTAAAGTAATTTTTGCTTACTGGTATGGTTGAATTGGATAATTGAATCTCAACAGAAAAAATATTGGTTAATCAAGTGAGATTAAATACGTTTATATATTTGTGTAATTTAACATAATCCATTATGTGTACATTTCTGAGAATGTATTTTACTGTTTTTACTCATTTTGAGGAATACTGAATGTTTTGTGCAAATGAGAATGCATGTTCACATTTAGTCTAGAACTACAGTAACCATCATGTTTAGACAGCGCACACAACACCTCAGCAGTTTGTTTCTCTCAACATAGGGACAGGAAAGCTGTCAGTCAATAAATGTGAAAAATAACTTGTATTACTTATTTGAAAAGGGAACTTTTTCCTGAAAAAGTAATGTGTTACTTTACTAGTTACTTGAAAAAGTAATCTAACCCCCAACACTGTTCTTGAGGCCAGGGGAATGAGGTTTACTAGCACAGCTCTTTACTACCTGGCCTCCATTACATTCACCCCCCTAAACCTCACTCCCATCTGGGTCACAGCACCAATGTGACTGGTCCTACAAACACGGCTCCAAAAGCGATTCGAACCAGCGTCCAGGGAATGGGAGGTGTGCGCACTAACAGGGACAATGGACATCTGCCTTGCAACTTCTATTACCTTCTATTATTTTATTTTATTGTTTTTTTTTTATTATTATTTTGTTTTATTCTGTTATTCTGTTCAACAATTTGTTACTCTGTTCAACACTTTGCTACTGTATGTAAATAAAATGGACTTACTTACAAAAGGCCTGTATTGTCTGTCTATAGTGCGCCTCTTGAGGCCAAGGGAGTGAGGTTTAGCACAGCGCTTTACAGGCTGGCCTCCATTACACATACACATAAAGATTGCCAAAAAAAAAATTAAAAGTTGGAGTCTCTTATACTTCACCTGGCAATATATGACATATAGAAAGGACAAATAGAAAAAGAGAAGCATCCAAAATTACAATTATTTCTTACAGGAGTGTTTGGGAAACCTGAGTCATTATGTTTGCAGTTCCATTTAGTGCCAATGGAACTGCAAACATGACGACTCAGGTGCACAAATTTCACACTTCATCTTTAAATAATATTTATTTTGTCCTGATGATAATGGAATTATCTAGCTCTTTATTTGCAAGGAGACTAGAATAATTTTTTATCAGTTAAAAAAGCAATGATCATGCAATCATTCTTAATTTGCACTTTAAACTAAGCATTATTTTTGCAAACTCTTTTTTTTTTTCCCCTCACATTTTCTGCTTGTCAAGTGTTCATTTTAGACCCTAAGGAAGAAACATGCAAAACTATGTTAATGATTTTCAAATAGGGGAGTAAGAAAGATAGACAGAGAGA